>NC_136693.1:584098-600813 GCF_947650265.1 Symphodus melops
TTCAGTTCAGCTGGATAATCTTTACAGATGAACATCATTTATATCAAGTTTGAAGAGTTAATGCAGCCCAGAGAAGTGAAAAGCTAACGCTATGCTACAAGCCAACTACGTTGGTTGATTTTGACGTCACAGCCGTTATGCTTCATCGATCTAATCAGCGGATTTGACAAGCTAGCTAAACGTTAGCTTAATAAATTGTTTATTAACCTCTGAAAAACATGACTAGAGGAGGATTAGTGAGAGAGTTCCCGGCGTGATGACGTTTAACGTCTCCATGACAACCACTGTAGTCTCAGTTAGCTGCTTGTTAGCAACCGCAAACTTTAAAATTCACAAGCGGGGTCTTAGCTAACGTAGTTTATCCCGTCTAAGAAAAGGTCAACATCTCTTCAGCTTGTGTTAACCACAGACGTCTAAACACAAACACAGGCCTCAGGTTTGGACTCGCTCGTCCCCCCCTCTCTCTCTCTCCTCACTACACCTCCGACGTGCAATCTCAAGAAATTAAGAGTTTATGTTACTGAGGGGTAAAAAAGAAATACTAAATTAAATATAAAGTCGTGCATAATTAAAATCCTGTTTGGACATTAAATATTAACAAAGCACAAGAAAGGAGAAGTTTGAATTGGAAGTTATTTAAACATCTCGTCTTTTAAAGGAGCTCGTCTCCATCTCGAGCGTGACTTCACTCCAGCGACTCGTTTAAAGTGGCGTTTGAGAAGGTGTGAAGTGTCTCCTGATGTTTCTCTGCCTGCAGGTCTTGAAGCTCGACTCAGAGTGAAGATCTTTACTCCTCAGTATCCTCCGTGTGAATGGATCGGCCCCCGTGCGCAGCTCAACAGGAAGCTTTATTTAGTCCAGATTTGGGGGCGTTGATGGCGGCGGTGGATAAAGGTTGGTTTAATTTGGAAACACTCGTACGAGCAGATCCGTGAGATGTGGGATATCAGAAGGTTGAAATGAGAGCTGATGTGAGGGAGTCGATTTCCGCTCCTGATGAGCAGCGCAGGACGGTCTGCCAGATCTGTTATTTTTAACAGAGTGGACGATCAAGGAAACACTCACAAGTGACCTTTCAAATCAAACCGCTTATAATAACTTGATCGTATCTATCTATCTATCTATCTATCTAATGTTTCCAAACTTCATGATTTGATTTTTAAAAAAGAGAGAGAGTGCACCTCGTCCCAGGAAGCGGCCAAAGAAAGCTCGGACGTTTGGATCCTAAAACAAACAAAAATAATGCACCGAAAAGAAGATGAACAAAAGGAGAAATTAGACCAATCAGGTGCGACCTTTTAAATGCTTAGTCCAGCCTACAAACGACCTTCCACGTGTGAACCATCAGGTAGCTTCAACCTGTCTTCATCTGAGAGCTGCCGAGAGCGGCGTGCCATCACCCTGATCAGCACTGAGGGAGGGGGGCTCGCCATCACCCTGATCAGCACCGAGGGTGGGGGGCTCGCCATCACCTTGATCATGATCGAGGGAGGGGGGCTCGCCATCACCTTGATCATGATCGAGGGAGGGGGGCTCGCCGTCACCCTGATCAACACTGAGGGAGGGGGGCTCGCCATCACCCTGATCAGCACCGAGGGTGGGGGGCTCGCCATCACCTTGATCATGATCGAGGGAGGGGGGCTCGCCGTCACCCTGATCAACACCGAGGGAGGGGGGCTCGCCGTCACCCTGATCAGCACCGAGGGAGGGGGGCTCGCAGCTGCACTTTAACTATCGTGCAGTCTTTATCTGAGCATACGAACCATTTCAGCCAGAACGTCCAGAAGAGAAAAGCTCTCAAGGAGGACGTTCCTGTGGTGCACGCCGGCTCCCTGGGGGGGGGGGGGGGGGGGGGGGGCGAGGGGGGGCAGAGAGGTCTACAGTGAATCACATCACCGGAGCCGTCCACATACTGACACATGTTTTATTCCACATGTACAGTGAGAAGTGCATCACTCAAACGTCCTGTGTCAGTCTGCAGGGGTCTTACATCTCATGTCATATTTAACACACACACACACACACACACACACACACACACACACACACATCTTATGTAAGACTTGGGTTTGTAAACTGAGTGAGACCGAGTGTTTGTTACATGCAAATCCCATTTATGATTATGCAACATGTAAAACACAAAGCCTCAGCATTAATCACATCAAGCCTTCCACCTACAACTGTTCTCCTCCCCACTTCTGTCCCTGCAGAGAGAGGAGACGGGTGGGTGGGAGGGGGGGGGGGGGGGCGGGGGGGGGGCTCATCGCTGCTAAACATTTTGAATCATGACACTGGATGTTTGTTTTACGTAGCGATGCATCAAACTGCACCACCTGTGTGTTACAGTCCCCACATGTGTCCCGTCAGGCTGCACTTCGTCCTTCCACTCGTCAAACAAAAACACAACATGAAGCAAAGTCAGCGGCGGCGTGACGCCAGCTGAGGTTTGACCTAGAATTACAGCGAATGCATAATAAATAACGTTCTCCTACAATAACTGCATGTAAGATTCATGCTCGGTGGCGTCTGATTACACAGAGCTGTTTGTGTTGATGCAACGAGCCGGCACACGGAGGGGCGGGGAAACAACAAACAAGTCAACAAGTGCAGATCAAGGATGGAATCAAAATCAGCACTTCTGCTTCACTTTAGACCACTGGAGGGGTGTGTGTGTGTGTGTGTGTGTGTGTGTGTGTGCGTGTGTGTGTGTGTGTGTGTGTGTGTGTGTGTGTGTGTGTGAACGATGGCTGAAGAAGTGAGGAGCAAAGCAGAGATCTGAAAGTCAAATTGTAATTATAAAACATCCTGATGTGTGGTGGGGAGGACACGGAGGACGGTCGAGCACGCACGCCGTCAACATGTCACGAACAAAAGCCGATCGGGTCGACAGCAAACGCCACGCCTAAAAGTTGGAGGGACGTCAGAGACGGAGGAGCAGCTCGTTAATCAGCTCGCCTTGAAAAGAGAAAAACACAAACCATCTGACGACTTAGCAGGTAGCTAACAGCTAGCCACATTCAGCTAACGTAACGTCCAGCGTCTATCTCCTCCCCTCGCTCAGTGAACGCCTGCCCTCCTTAGTCTCCGCCTCACACAGGTGTGCACGTCTGAGCACGAGGCGGTGAACACTAACACAACCAAACGGCGTGTTTACTCATTAATTAGAGTAAGAATCTCTGCAGTCCTGTTAAATAATGCAGACGTGACAGAACGGCGTGCTGCTCCTCTCCTCCTGCTGACGCTGACAGTTTCCCTCCTCTGAACCTTTAAAAACAAACATGGTACTGTCAGACGTCCAGGCGACACACTGACGAATGAAAAGCAGAGATTTGTCCTCTGAGGGTAGCGCTTCACGTGTCCTTGACGTCCTTATTTACCGCCTGCACGCCGGCTGTGTAAACCCTGGGAGGAGATGTTGGCAGCACATGTAAGACTCGTCCCTTTGGGAAATGAAAATAAACAGTTTGTAATTTGACTCTCAGACAAGCTGTGGTTAAAAAAAACTCTACAGAATCATAAAGTGAAGATTTGAGGAGACTGGGCAGATTATTCCTCACTAACTGAAGGCGTGAAGCTTTGCTGATATGATCTGTGGCGTCAGGTGCATCACCTCCACGCTGTCGTAAAAGTGATGCTGCCAAAGACGAGTCCAGAGCCGGTTGGAGCCGATCCAACCGGCGTGCGTCACCCTCATGTTCTGAATAATTTAAAACCAACAAGGAAACATTTCTAATCTCCAAAGTTCCCGTTAGTACAGCCGACTTGTCAGCTAAGCAGGCTGAGCGTGAAGCTAGCAGGCTGAGCGTGAAGCTAGCAGGCTGAGCATGAAGCTAGCAGGCTGAGCGTGAAGCTAGCAGGCTTAGCGTGAAGCTAGCGTTAAGAGGGAGTGATTTTAGCCCTGGTGGGCTGTGAAGGTGCAGCAGGTTGGAAGCGATACAGGTTGTTACTTGAATCTGGATGGATTCATTCTTTGGGCCAAACCTTGACAGAGTATTTTTATGTTAATGTAGGAAAACCACACGGATGTGTCGCACACGTGCACGCGCTCCGACCCAGCAGTCACAACACCTGCCCTCCAATTTGAACAATTTTCTTCCTCCGTCGGGAAATTCCATCCGACAGTCTCCTCCTGCTTTCTACCCACAGCATGTATTATGAAAGCAGGGTCTCCACACATGCTCCCCAGAGAACACACACACACACACACACACACACACACACACACACACTCCAGTATGTTTTAATATGGCTCCATACTGCATGTATTAAGAGAGCAGGAGCTGAGGTCGGCGTGTGTGTCTCTTCAGCGGTCTTATGCAGATACGAAAAGTCAGAATAAAAAAGTGAAGAAGACTCAGGAACTTGGGTTGGTGATTGGAGGGTCAAGACCCAGTACACACCAATCAAAGAAGCTGCAGAGGCGCCGTTGGGCAAGGCACCAGACCTCCAGCTGCTCTGTGCAGCCCCTCACTCTGACATCTCTGCATCGTGCAAATCATGCTGCTGCATAAATATTTAATTTAACTGATTTTTTTCATCTTTAGGGATCAATTACAAATATTTCCTTCTTAAAGGAGCAGTCTGTAGCTCCGCCCCCTAGTGTTTAAAATGTGTACTGCAGTCTAAACTCTAATCATCACAGAGAGCTGTCTCCCCCCTCCTCTCACACAGGTCAGCATGTGGTGGACACTGTAGCTTCAGTGTTTAGCCAGCTCTGCATGTGGTGGACACTGTAGCTTCAGTGTTTAGCCAGCTCTGCATGTGGTGGACACTGTAGCTTCAGTGTTTAGCCAGCTCTGCATGTGGTGGACACTGTAGCTTCAGTGTTTAGCCAGCTCTGCATGTGGTGGACGCTGTAGCTTCAGTGTTTAGCCAGCTCTGCATGTGGTGGACACTGTAGCTTCAGTGTTTAGCCAGCTCTGCATGTAGAGACACTGTAGCTTCAGTGTTTAGCCAGCTCTGCATGTGGTGGACACTGTAGCTTCAGTGTTTAGCCAGCTCTGCATGTGGTGGACACTGTAGCTTCAGTGTTTAGCCAGCTCTGCATGTGGTGGACACTGTAGCTTCAGTGTTTAGCCAGCTCTGCATGTGGTGGACACTGTAGCTTCAGTGTTTAGCCAGCTCTGCATGGGTCTGTAAAGCTTTCTGCGTTCTAACCTCTCTCCATGTTTCAAAAGCATCTCCAACATTGATCCTAGTTTGAGCAGCTTTCTGCTTCAGTTCCGCTGCCCGCTTGTTTTGAAAACGTAAACAGGTGTAAACAGACATTTGTGTTAAAATGCAGGAAGATAAACTGCAGTCCCCTGCAGCCTCTGTATGATAACAACAGTAGTGTGTGGATTAGGCCTGCAAGAAAAAAGGAAACCCACAACACGCACAATCATCTCTGTGCCTTTAAAGACACAACAACACGGATACAAAGAAAAACCTCTCAGCGCTGTTTGATTGACAGCCGACGAGCCGCGAGCTCTTCACCACAAAAGATAAACAACAAAAAAATGCAGATAACAGCCAAACAAAAGCATCATCTCTGAGGCGTCATGTCTCCTCAGGAGGCACCCGACGGGCTCCCAGTAACAGAGCTCATCATATATATAGGAGGTATCCATGGTGACTGCATTCCCTGCATGTTTCTGCACCGAGACGTTTCTATAATGAAACTAGGATTTCATGGTTTTGTGACCTCGCCGTCCTCCGTGGCTGCACGGAGCTCTGCTATTGGTCGATGTGCGGAGACAAAACAGGGATGCATCCCGAAGCGGCACTGCACACACACACACACACACACACACACACACTCGGAAAAGCTGGCAGCGGGCACTCTAACAGCAGCGAGGAGCCGCTAAGTGACGCGCTGCGTTACATCAATAAAAGATGGTGAACTGTTCAATTAGCAGCAGATAAGAGGTTAACAAAGAGCGACTGACCACACTCACATGTTGCATAACTCCACTCAGAAACAGAGAAAAGGGAGATTAATATTCATATGGTGCAGATATGCATCGAATGTTTCAGTGTGCTGAATCAAATCGCACCGTCGAATGCAAACGATGCTTTTATTTTGAAAGGACATGAAGAACTTTGAGCTTATATTGAGCGTTACATGAAGCATCTTTTTCCTCATCATGAGAGCCAGAAGGGGAAGTAATGACACGTGTTAAAAGGTAAGAAAAAAAAAAAGAAAGATGTATTATGTTTAAACTTTTATCAGGCTTAACGCTCCGACACGGACGAGCACCTCTCAGAACAGGTCGGGCATCTCTGGGGGATATAAAGCATCTAAAGAGTCCGAGGACGGATGAGGATGTTTAAAATGTGACCTTTTTATCACAGGGTCACATTACGAGCAAAATAAACTCTTCATCACCCGTTTCCTCAAAGGAGGCGGAGCTTGCTGGGGAAAGCCACGCCCTTTAAGGAGGCTAAGAATTCAGGCTCAATCCTGAAAACCAGCATCCTAATTCCTTCCTTCCTTCCTTCCTTCCTTCCTTCCTTCCTTCCTTCCTTCCTTACACGTCACCTCTCCACCTGCCGGCGGGCATGCTGGGGATTCCCTGCCAACGCTAAAAGATCAGCTCTCCTCTCCAAACAGCTGTGAGCCTCGGCAGGAGGCGGCCGCCGCACACGGGAGGGAGTAGACGAGAGAACGAGAGCGCGTGATGTTAAAGAGGAGCGAGAGACAAGGGAGAGAGAAAGTTTAGAGGCACAGCAGATTGTCCTCCCTCCCTCCATCTGTGTACCTCATCTCTGTCTCCCTCTCTCTTTCTCTCTCTCTCGTCCTCTGAAAGTCTCTCTCTCTCTCTCTTTCTCTCTCTCTCGTCCTCTGAAAGTCTCTCTCTCTGTCTCACTCTCTCTCGTCCTCTGAAAGTCTCCCTCTCTCTCTCTCGTCCTCTGAAAGTCTCTCTCTCTCTCTCTCTCTCGTCCTCTGAAAGTCTCCCTCTCTCTCTCTATTTCTCTCTCTCGTCCTCTGAAAGTCTCTCTCTCTCTCTATTTCTCTCTCTCGTCCTCTGAAAGTCTCTCTCTCTCTCTCTCTCTCGTCCTCTGAAAGTCTCTCTCTCTCTCTCTCTCGTCCTCTGAAAGTCTCTCTCTCTCTCTCTCTCGTCCTCTGAAAGTCTCTCTCTCTCTCTCGTCCTAAAGTCTCTCTCTCTCTCTCTCTCTCGTCCTCTGAAAGTCTCTCTCTCTCTCTCTCTCTCGTCCTCTGAAAGTCTCTGTCTCTCTCTCTCTCTCTCTCTCTCTCTCTCTCTCTCTCTCTCTCTGTATAAACCCTGCAGGCCTGATGGAGAGAACGCACTCAGATGTCCCCAAGTTTGACTTTGATCATCCTGATACGAAGCTCGCTCTCTCTCTCTCTCTCTCTCTCTCTCTCCCTCTCTCCCTCTCTCCCTCTCTCTCTCTCTTTCTCTCTCTCTCTAAAAAGGTACGTTCCATCTACCTCGGTCATGACGTGAATTTAAACACGTTCCAGTTGCGAATGGCTACAAGTTGGACCGGCAGCACGGAGAAGGAGAAGCACGCCGCAGCCAGTCATCTGTGCGACCTCAGCGGGCGTTCCTGACGGAGCATCACGTAGAACATGTCCGACACGTGTAGAGAAAAACGCCCTAAATGTCCTTTAAATACAGAGGTGAGCTGAAACAGCCAATCAGTGAGTGAGCGCAGCAGGAAATGTTCAGCCTGATGTCGTTTAGACCCCGCCCCCCCCCGGACAGGGACAACTTCACGCTGTCAGGGAAAATCTACCTGAGGGAGGTTTCAGCGGCAGCCTGTCCTGGACTGTTCCAGAGAGTTTCAGGACTGCATGTGTGAAAAAGGCTTCTCTCTCTCTCTCTCTCTCTCGCTCGCCCCGTGTCCTGCGTCAGAGCGGTGATAAATGAGGGGCAGGAAAAGGGCCGTGATCTCCGGAGAATTGAGGGCGAGTTCAGAAGAAGTGAGGGCGATGACAGAAGTGCTCTGATATTCTTTCTTGGTGATAAGCTGTGGGTGGACTTTCCTCACTTCACTTCCTACATTTCCCAGAATGACTTTTAATGACCCAAATCTCAGAGAACAGACGAGATCGAAGAAGATACGGGGTGTTCAATCTCCGTGCAAAAACACACACCTCTCCCGTGCCCTTCACACACACACACACACACACACACACACACACACACACACACACACACACACACACACACACACCAACACGTCCTGATTCTGTCGGCCAAAAAAAAAGCAGGTTTTGGGCCGAGTCCATCTCTGGATCACTCCAGATCGTGCATCCTCCTCGTGCTGACGAGGTCAACACCTCCCATCTCGTGTTTTACTGTTTAATGTTGAACCAAAGCTGTGAACTCTGACAAACATGTCAAACAAGACGCCTCACGTGTCACTGTTCACGCTGCTTTAGGCGCTACCAACCCGTGAGCGTCCAATCACAGCCACAGAAAAAAAGCTTTTCCAACTTTCTCTCTGCCTCTAAAAGCTTCTTCTTAAGTGTGTGAACGTCGGGATGCGTCTTGTACGTGTCATCGATCTCTCAACCAATCCGATCTCTTCTGACTCGTCTGAACACGAGGCTTCGTACGCACGAACCTCAGAGATTCTTACCGCCGCTTCAGAGAGGCGTCACGTCACACCCGAGGAGGATCCGTGTCCGGGTCACTGCCTTCGTTTGAAAGTGAAACAAAGTGGAAATGAAGAAGAGCAAACAGCTGAGGAAACGCTCCCTCGACCCCTGACCTCATTCGTACCACCGTCAGTTTCCACGTCAGTGACCCGAGCAGGTCGACGGAGCGTGAATCAGCTTCTGCAGCGCACACAGGCAGGAACGCACAGAGCGAGAGAGAGAGAGAGAGAGAGAGAGAGAGAGAGACAGAGAGAGAGAGAGAGAGAGAGAGAGAGAGAGAGAAGGTTGCAGGTGCACGCCGTACCACCGGTCAGCTTTAATTAAACATCTGAGGGACAATGAGACGGCTCCTCACCTGACATTTCAGTGAATCAGCCAACAGATAACGCCGCTCGTCTGCAGCTCAGGTGGCGTTTTCACGGTTTTATAAAAACCTCAGCGCCGCCTCAGACACAAACGTTTGGATGCGATCCTTCACAGCACAGCTCCGAAAAAACCCAGAAAGAACTCAAGTTTGCTTTTTATGTTGGGTGAAAATCTGAAGTTTTGGGTGACGTTAAATAATTCACTGACGTTCTTATTTCTTAATGAGCTCCTCCAGATGTTAAATCTGATCTGTGGCGACAGCTCCAGAGCCTGACTTATTATTAAATGGAGAGAGAAGCATAAGCTGTGTGATTGATTGATCACGTCAGTCATTTATCAGGAGAAAAGAGGATTGTCCTGCTCCATTCTTTAAAACGGGTTAAAGTGATGAGTCTTTCGTTTTGCAGCCTCAGCTCAACTTGGAGCGTTTCCCGAACCTTCACAAGGTGAGGCTGAAGCTCCACTTCTCCTCCAGCTGATTGGTTGTTGTGTGTCATTGAAGTCGGAGGACGTGGTTGAAAGGTGCATATTTAGAAAAAACTGGATCTTTACCTGAACTCGTCCTTTTGGATGCTAAAGGTAAAAAAACCCAGCGAGCTTTCATTGGGAGGAGACGTTGGCGCCCCCTGTGGACAAAGCGCTACAGGTGCAGTACTGAGACATTTTGTAAATTCAGGCCCCTGAAATCCTCCTGAGTTGCAGAGAGACCTGAGACCTGAGTCCTCATCCATCAGTATGAACTCATCCATTCATACACATTCACACACTGATGGTAGAGGCTGCTGCAGAGTCCATCAGTATTAACTCATCCATTCATACACATTCACACACTGATGGTAGAAGCTACAGGAGCATCTTGGACTGGGGCAGGAGGGATCGAACCCCTGACCTTTCAGTTGAGAGACGACCGACCAATCAAGCCACAGGCGGCGTATATCGTGCATGTAGACAACAAAGTTCACTCAGCTGTTCGGTGGCTCGCAGGATTTGAACTCTTCAGCTTCTTTTATAACGATCAGTCAGTGCAGGAACATTACAGAGCGTGTCTGTGAGCGCTGAAGATACAGTCAATTAAAAGACCTCTCGGGTTGCCAGGTTGTGATTAATCCCCCCCCCCGGCTGGTTTTTATTATCCTCTGGCAGGACACAGACTCAACCCCTCGCTCATGAAATCACAAAGAAGGCTCCGGCGTATCGCTCGGCTTCTGGACTGCAGAAACAACGACTTCCATTAAAGATAATTGCCACTATCAATTAACCACGCTTGTGATTATAAGCACTAAATGGAACAGCTCCCAGCGTGTGGAGCAGGCCGTTAAAAACACCTTCAGTTTATGTTAGAGGAGGAAACCCTGAGCTGTTCATTTACTGTAAAGGAGCCGGTCGATTTTTACCATCGACAATCACGATTGTTACAGCTAATTTTCCATCCAACCAAAAATCAATTAAGACACTAATTGTTTCAGTGTAGCTTCAACGCTTCTGCACCAAAATCCATACTTACTGCATTAATCACAGCGTGAGCGCTGATGGATTATTGGGAAAGCCCTTCATTAATGATGGATTCATTTTCTTAATCAAAGATTTAATCAGGGACTTTTCTTGCAGCTCTGATGATTCTCTCTCTCGACCCCTCCCCGTTCCAAAAACAACCCCGAACCCCAAATAACATCACACAGATTTTATTTTCACACAGCTGCAGAACCAGGAAGTCATGAAGGAGCCAACAAACTTCATGTTTCTTGTCATACTTTACACTTTGAGGAGGCTGAATCCAGGTTCAAATGTGGTCACAGTGCGTTCCTTTATCTTGGAGACACACAGGTGCAAAAGAAGCAAACAGAGCGACAGAGTCTTCAGATCAGACTGGACAGTCAGAAGATGTTCTACTCGACTTTTCTTCCTCTTAGTTTACTGCTTTTTTTAAACGGGGTGTCATTTCTAAAAAGGTTTCTGGGGGATTTTTAAAAACCTGGCAACCTGAATGTGTTCCTCTTGATAGGAACAGCATTAGTCAAACTCTGGAGGGTAAAACAAAGTGGACAAGGTGAAGATGAAGTCACCTGTAAAGTCTCACAAAGAGTCCGTGCAGGACCACTCGGCAGTGTTTGAGGGTGTCAGTATCAGAAGGTTAATGCCTACCTTGGACGTCGTCCCGGGGTCCTGATAATGAAAATGTTTTATTCCCGTCGCCTTCCTCTCTCTCTCTCTCTCTCTCTCTTTCCGCCCCTCTTCGTTCCTCGGGTTCTCGCTCCTAGCGTCGCTCCATCCCCTCCGAGACTCTCCGGGCGCACCGCGACCGGCGAACCACGCAGCCGAGCCGGGGAAAACTTCCAGGCAAAGTGCGGATGTGTGGACGGGAGGAGAAGTGGCAGTGATGGAGGCGGCGGCAGCAGGAGGAGGAGGAGGAGGAGGAGGAGGAGGACGGACAGAGGAGTGGTGTAAACCTGATCTCACGGAGAGAAACCTGACTGCTGCCGCGCTGAAATTCAATCTGAGGCGACAGACACAGGACGCGCGCGCCTCGAGCAGCAGCAGCACACCTCCTGACGGGGGGGGGGGGACTGGTGGATGTGTGCACGCTCGATATCTATCTGACACTCAGGCAGAGAACATCTCCACTGAGTTGAGAGAAGAGGTTTCTATTCTTTCCCACTGACGTCTTTCTCAATAATCAGACACTAAAATCCAAACATGCAGCATTTAATGAAACCTGCTCAGTTCCATCTGTAGTGACAAATGAACAGAACGGAAGCAAAGAATCAGAGTCTAAATTTAAGCTTCATTAAATGTTAATGAGAGACAGAAGAGCTACACTGAGTGTGTGATCAAGCTGGACGGAGTAACAGGCGCTGCATGCACAGAGGCTCAAGTCCCCCCAAGGCGGGCGGCACGGGTTCGAATCCTCCCTTTGGCTTCTACACATCTGGTGACTCATCCTGCTCTCAGCAGCGTTTAGTCATTTTTATGACCAATTAAGAATCTTTGTCAGAGCGAACGGTCCAATCACTAATTCACCCGTATGTTATGTCCCGCCCTCCCGTCTTGTGATTGGTTCCTGTTTCAGGAACGAATAAACACGCACACATACGTTTATACTCAGACTGATGTTCAGCAGGAGAGGTATCGCACAAAGACTTTACACAGTAAGAAGCATGACTTTCTAATGGCCAGCAGGGGGCGACATCACTGAATGCACTCAAGTAACCATGTACAAAAAATCCTGCAGTCCTCCGTGTGTCCCTGCAGGGGGCGCTGGAGTCCCCCGTGTGTTCCTGCAGGGGGCGCTGGAGTCCCCCGTGTGTTCCTGCAGGGGGCGCTGGAGTCCCCCGTGTGTCCCTGCAGGGGGCGCTGGAGTCCCATGGATGGCGGTCTCCGTGCTGGAAATGCTGTCTCAGGCTAACTTTGAGTCAAGCTAACGACAGGCTGAGAGCTGAGGTGGGTTTTAAGCCTCCTGACAAACCGTTACACGGCGCCCACCTGTCAATCAGCTCAGCTACACGCCTTATTGTGAATAACTCTGATCCTTCATCCAATCAAAACTGCTGAGTCATCCAAACATTCCCCCCCCCCGTACAGTGTGTGTGGATAAGAGGAGAACAACTGAAGCTAAAAAGCTTAAAATTCACCAAATGTTTCAAAGACAGATGAAGTCTCGAGCTGAAACGTGTCGGAGATATTCTTGAACAGGTCGGAGAAAGCGTGACGTGGGTGATCCTGTGAGCTCATCAGTGCGGTGGAGAGAAAGGCCTGACCACGAGATGGGATACGTTACACTGACTCATCCACCTGCCCTTTGAGCAAATTGTCCGTCTGGCAGCTCTCCACCTCTCCCCCTCTCTCTCTCTCTCTCACTCACCTCCACTTCCTCTATCTGTCTGTGTGTGTCCTGGAATTACAGGAGACGAGGCCGCCCCCCTGCAAATAAACGGTCATTACCATGGTAACCACGCTGTAAGCCAGGACGGGATGATGTTGATCATGGCAACAGTGGCAGGAAGCCAGACCAACAGCCCGGCTCCACCCCAGGGGCAAGACTGTGTGTGTGTGAACTCCAGGGTATGCTACAAGAGCGAACACACACACACACACACACACACACACACACACACACACACACACACACACTCTGACAGAAACTCCACACTAATGGCCGTTCTCTCCACACAATCAGAGATGTGTTTATTTGGTTTACACACGGGCTCCACATCCAGCTCTCCGATGTTTACAACCTCCACTTCTTCACAGCCGTCACCTTAAATTACACGTGGAGTGTAAAACACTGAAAGTGGCGTTTCACTCTCCTCGACCAACACGCTGACAGATGAAGTCTCTTCATGTTTCGCTCTTCATGCTGCAGATCAGTGCGTTGGCAACATTTCCTCTGCTGCTCGTAATTACCAGAAGCGAGGGGAGACCAGCGACTCCGCTCGGGGATGAAATGACCAGCGGCACCTTCAGCCTGGAGGTCGGAGTTTAACTGGAGCTGCCCGCTCGGAGGACTGTGGCGTGTCGTGACACGGCACTCGATCTAACCGCTACGCCATCTGCATCCTGACATTCATTTTTAAGTCAAAACATCACAGGGGAGTAAATGTCACGGCGTGACTTCTCAGTCTGGACACGCTATTAGAATGACAACATGCTAACTAACATGCTAACTAACATGCTAACTAACATGCTAACTAACATGCTAACTAACATGCTAACTAACATGCTAACTAACATGCTAAACAAAGATTGAGAGCACAGTAATTGTCAACATGTTAAAGGAGCAGTCTGTCACTCTGCCCCCCTAGTGTTTAAAATTAGTACTGCAGTCTAAACTCTAATCATCACAGAGAGCTGGCTCCGCCCCTCCTCTCATACAGGTCAGTATGTGGTGGACACTGTAGCTTCAGTGTTTAGCCAGCTCTGCATGTGGTGGACACTGTAGCTTCAGTGTTTAGCCAGCTCAGCATGTGGTGGACACTGTAGCTTCAGTGTTTAGCCAGCTCTGCATGTGGTGGACACTGTAGCTTCAGTGTTTAGCCAGCTCTGCATGTTGGTGGACACTGTAGCTTCAGTGTTTAGCCAGCTCTGCATGTTGGTGGACACTGTAGCTTCAGTGTTTAGCCAGCTCTGCATGTGGTGGACGCTGTAGCTTCAGTGTTTAGCCAGCTCTGCATGTGGTGGACACTGTAGCTTCAGTGTTTAGCCAGCTCTGCATGGGTCTGTAAAGCTTTCTGCGTTCTAACCTCTCTCCATGTTTCATCTCCAACATTGATCCTAGTTTGAGCAGCTTTCTGCTGCTGGAGCTTATTAGAAACATGCAGAGGCTTTTTAGCTCGGGTACAATCACTTCTATCTGAAGCAGTTGGACCGCTTGATGCTCGGCGGGGAAGGAAACCGTCACGGGCGTTCACCGTTACTGCAAAGATCAAACCAAGAGGAGTTAAACGTTATCACAGGTAAATGTATCTGAGCTTCAGACGGACCAATCAGCCTTTACTTCATATTTTCTGTTCTATGTGGTGTAATGTGATGATGTCATCAGGCTGGAAAAGCTGCCAATGAGAGGCAGGGAGACTATGTGCACCCGTACAGTGTTTGTGTAAGTCTTAAGTGTGCCACTAAAACAAACAACTAGAAAAGTCTTCTTCTCGAGGGCTGCTCAAAAATCTGTCTGAATGTTTCATCTGCACGTGACCGACTCTGCAGAGCAGGACGGGAAAGACGTGTGACACTGAAACACTGAAACACTGCATCTGTGAGGTCCACGCCAAAACAAGTCCCTCCATCTATGATGTTGAAGAAACGCCACCTGCAAAGGAATCCTTCAAGATGCTCCTGGATCTGAATCAACAGCCTGACTCAAAGTGTGCAAACAAACGTGACCATCAACGCCACGGCTCCAACATGTCAGAACAGAACCGAGGCTACAGGTAAGGTCACGCCGACTGTGGGTTTCGAATCCTCCGCTGCATGCCTCCAGAACAAAGACAAGCTGTCCAGCAGCTTCACTGGGCCTACCTTTGAGTGTCCTCACGTCTCGTCCTGATTGGAGCACACCTGCAGGTTGCTCTCACCTGGGTCCATCTGTGTTCTGACTTTGATTAAACTAAACTGACCCTGTTCCGTCCATAAATCCGGATCATTCAAAAGAACGAGACTAGAAATGGTGATAAAAAGAAGGATTTATTTACATCAGAAATGAAACGAGTCCTGCAGCTGCAGCCTGATGAACGCAGGTGAGACCAGTTACCCCAATCATGGCCACCTGCAGCAGAGAGGGCGGGGCCAGACGTCAGACCGCTCTCTCCTCATTGGCTCCCGGAGGCCTCTCCGAAACATGAGTCCTGTTAGGTTAGAGAGAGCTCGTGATGTCACTTCCTCCTCTGTGGTTGACGGCATTCCGGTCGGAGGCGCTTAATAACTCCCATCAGTTTGTGCCGAAAGGGGGCGGGGCTTAGCTCATTTTGAGTCAGGAGCTTGCAGAGAGAGTTGAAAGTGACACTTGCATATATCACACACATGATCACAAACACGTGAATAATGCAGCGACTGCAGCTGCCGCCTGCATGAAGTGTTGAGTGAGACACGCGGGGGAGCTGTGCTGATTCATGCTGATCCGTCTGGAAACACGGAGATGATTGTCAAGGCCTGATTATTGTAATTCTCTGTTATGTCATGTGATGCTGAAGGTCTATCGCTCCACATCGGGTGTTTTTGTGTTTGAAGCCGTGCACGGTCAAGCTGCTGCTCGCCTCACTGAAGACCCCGAGCTCCTCAGATCCGGGTCTGCTGGACGCTCCTCGTGACCCTGATGCACTTTGTGACGTCTGCTCTTTAAAGGTCCAGAAACAAAGACTCATTCCAGCCTTCTGTCCCCTCCTGGTCAAGCCTCTCCTCCTCCTCCTCCTCCTCCCCTGCTCTTCATCCACTCTTCAGCAGATTGTCTGCTTGGTAGTTTGAGGTGTCCATTTTGGATGAAGAAGTTTGTTTACTGTTTTGGTGTTTGTACCTGCCTGTCACAGCCTCTCCTGCTCTCCGCTCCAGATCCTCACATGCATGTCATTTTAAATCCTTTGCATTGTTGTCAAATCTGCAATTCAATATGTTCCAAATTCTCCTCATATTCCCCCCCCCACACACACACACACAGCCTCAGTACTGTTGGTGTGTGTGTGTCCCTGCAGCTCGCCGTGATGGAGCCGGGCCACAGAAAGCGAGCTGTCATCGCTCCATGGCTCTGCTTCTGACAGCTGCCAGACGGACAGCGCTCAACATTTGTGGCGGCTCGTGCGGTGAAGCGCTCGTCTGGGGTTTGATGCCCTTTCTTGCTGCTCGCGTCTTTAAACTTCTCTAATTCTCTTCTTTTATAATTCATTAAGTGTGTGTTGGCTCGGCGTGCAGAGACGATGACGTGCTCCTGCAGCGTCTCTGTGAGTACCAGGGTCCTCCTCTTGTTATGAAATCAAACAGGGCAGCTACATTAAAGCAGGATATTTTAGAGTAACACGTTTAATAATTCATGATGCTCTGTTGCAAAAACAAACTGTTCCCAGGACTGAATCATCCCGGAGCTCCGTCCTGCTCAAATCAAATCTGCAGCTTTACCGCTTCATCCCTCTGATCCTGCTTCACTTCCTGTCCTGCTTCACTTCCTGTCCTGCTTCACTTCCTGTCCTGCTTCACTTCCTGTCCTGCTTCACTTCCTGTCCTGCTTCTGCACTGACACGGCCTGTCTCAGAGTCGAAAA
>NC_136693.1:601013-636013 GCF_947650265.1 Symphodus melops
CCTCCTCTTCATCATGTGTGTGAAGTGTGTTGTTGTAAATCCACTCTGATCCTGTATTTGATCATGTCTATAAACCCCTCTATTTCAGCCCTGCTCAGAACAGGCTGTTTCTGTGTCTGTAGCTTTAAATATGTAAATGAGCTGTGTCTGGCCACGCCCCCTCTCTGGAAGGGCTCGGGTGTACTCGCTGCTTTCTGGCTCCATGTCCTATTGTTTACGGTGAGAAGGCAGACTCAGAGGGCAGAACAAACATCTAGCTGTGGGAGTGTCACCCACCTGTGGGAGGGGCTACTGCCCTTTGTGATGTCATGAAGGGAACATCTCCAAAAAGCCTGTTTGAGCACAGATTTTCTGAAAAGTGGAGGAGTGTGACCTTTTACCTTTGACCCACATCTGTTTCGATACCACAGAAGCAACAAATAAAAGTCCTCGTCGCCCAGTTTGAATCAGTTTCTGGTTTTGAATCACAGATTTTAAAAAATGCAGAAATTCCTGCACAGCGACTTAATTGCACAAACACGTTGACAACGTTGTGCAGGAGTTTACTTGCAATTTACGTCGGATTCATTCCTCTCCTGAGCGCGTGAACTTAATAAGCTTTGGTACTTTTGGATACCGTGGTTTATTACAACAACACGAGGTAACGAAAAGTGTCAAAGAGGGAGGAGCTTAATGTAAGATAACTCTCTTCAGACACCAGGTGAGTGAATCCCAACAGAGACACCATGCAAGTCCACTGAGACACAAAGACGGGACCCGACCCGGCATGCTCGCCACAGAATCAAGCGCAGGCAACATCCAGACTCAACACCAGCTGGTGACTTACCGGCCCGTCTCTCTCTTTCTCGAGGACACGGACTCCGCTGCCTTTTGACTTCCCCACACTCGTGGAGGTGGAGGTGGCGCTCTCCGGGCTCGACCCCTGCCTGGACTCGACCGCTCTTTTGGCTCCGCTCAGCTCGTCCATCAGTCTGTCGCGGTCGTTCTGGAGGCTGGCCATGGATCTGGAGAACGCCGACAGCTGCCGGCTGTACGAGCCGTTCTCCTGCTCGACCTGCTTCAGCTCCCTCTCCTTCTCCGACAGCGCCTTCGACAGCTCGTCCAACAACCTGTTCAGCTCCGCCGGAGCGTCTTTGTTCTCCAAAGCTTTCGATTTATGAGCGAGGATGTCCCTCTCTTTGGCGACCATCGCCAAGTCAGAGGTGGCGTCCTGCAGAGCGCGCTCGACCCTGTTCAGGGCGGACTGAGTCTCTCGGAGTTCGTCGTCGTATCCGTTCCTGAGGGTCTTGAAGTCTTCGATGAGCTGGTCTCTGTCGTCCTGCAGGGCGACCATGGCTTTGCACAGAGACTCGTTCTGAGCTTTCGACTCTTTGCTCTGCGTCTGAGCCGCTGCCGACAGCTGCTCCATTTCGGCGAGTTCTTTGGCGAGCTCTGCCACCCTCTGATCGGCCGTCTCTCGCTCGCTCCTCATCACCTGCACTTCACGCTCAAAAGTCTCCAGCTCGCCGTTGTACTTGTCCTCGGCTTCGGCCAGCGTCTTCTCGGTTTCGCTCTCCAACAGTTTCATCTTTTCCTTGAGCTCGTCCGTTCGTGTCTTCTGAGAGAGGAGCTTCTGCTGGAGGTCAAAACATTCGGCCGCCTTCGCCGCCACCGCATCCTGCAAATCCCCGATCACCCTGCCCTCGTCCGTCCGGGCTCTCTCCTTCTTCAGAGTTGATATTTCAGCTTCCTGTGTTGAAACCTGAGCTCTGAGTTTGGACATCTCTGCTTCCAGAGCGTGCCTCTCTTCTTCTTCCTTCTGGAGTTCTCGCCTGGACTCTCGTTCCTGCTGCTCAGCTGCAGCTTTTTGGTTTTCAAGGTTTTTGATGATGTCCTGCTGCTTCTTCAGCAGACCCCTCAGCTGGTTGTCTTTCAGTGATAAGACCTGGTTCAGGTCCTCTCTGTAGCGGACCAGCTGCGCCCTCAGCATAGCGTTCTCCGAGTTCAGATCATCCATCTGATGCAACAGTTTCCGGATTTCATGTTTCAGACCTTTAGTGGCGCCGCCTTCCCCGTCTGCAGAGCCGTCTTTCCCGGTTAAACCCAGCTGACTCTTCGCTTCAAGTATTCGGTATTCCGACACCAGTCGCTCACGTTCGCTCTGCAGAGACGCCATCGAGTTCTTCATCGAGTCCATCTTCGCGGCCACCTGCTCCTTCTCCTGCACACACCTGTTCACGCTGACCTGCAGACTCTTCACCTTGGCTTCCAGCGCCCTCAGCTCCTTGTCGGCCTTTTCTCTTTGGTAGCGTGAAGATGCTAGCCTGTCCTCGTACACGGCTACCTGGTTGCCGTAGTTAGCGTGGAGCTGTTCCAGATATCCGGACATCTGTCCGTCTTTGCAGGACAGCAGGGAGGAGATCTCGCTGTCTTTGCTCTGCAGGAGAGTTTTCAGCTGCAGAGAGATCCCCTCCTGCTTCTCAAAGTCCGCCTGCAGCTTGTCAGATTTAGTCTGCAAGAGACGCAGCTGAGCGTCCGCGTCTGCGTGCAGCTTCTCCGCTTGCTGCAGATCCAGCTGCATTCGAGACATCACATCTTCTTTATCGGCGAGCCGTCGGCTCAGAGCGTTCTTGTCTTGCTCCGCTCGATCAGCGTGAGCGCTTAGTTCCTTCACCTGCACAGCCAGAAGATCCACAGCTTCACGATACTCAGCGTTGCTCGCACTCACGACGAACAGCTGCCTCTGCTGAGCGGCCGCGGCCATCGAGTACTCGTTGAGCGTCCTCTCGAGTCTGGACTTGGTCACTCGCAGCTCGTTCACCTCCTTGTCTTTGGCCCTCATGTCCTCGAGGAAGCGCTTGATCACGAAGCCCTGCTCCAGCAGCTGGCTGTCCTTCTCGTGTAACGTCTTTTGGAACAGATCGTTCCAGAGTCTGGCGGCGTCCGCCCCCTGCGGGGAGGCGGTCAGAGCCGACAGCTTGGCCTCGTTGGTCTCTGCCGCTCTCTTCAGAGTATTCACCTGAAGATCCTGAGAGTCCAGCTGCTGCCTCAGCTCGCTCACTCTCTGACTCTCTTTGTCTCTCAGCTCCCTGAGGTCGTCGATCTGCTGCTGCAGCACCAGCTGATTCTCCACGTACGCGCGAGCTTCATTCATTTGCTGCGACTTCGTTTCCTCCGTCACCTGATCCTCGGCCTCTTTGCTCTCCTGTGAAACAACCAGCTGGTCTCGTTCACGCTCCGCACTCAGGATCTTTTCGCCGGCTTCCTGGAGGAGCTTTTTGTGGGCGACCAGCTCGGCTTCAACTTCTTTCCCTTTCTCCTCCAAGACGGACATTTTCTCCGAGCTTCTCTGAAGTTCTTTCTCCAGCTGTTCACGCGCCGAGTGCGAGGTCTTCAAAGAGCTCTCTAAATCCAGGATCACCTCCTGGTACGTGATGCAGTTCTGCTGTAACAGATTGATCTCCCGGTGCTTCTCCTTCAGCAGCTCTCTCAGTTCTGTCTTCATGTTGTTGGAGCCCTCGTTGCCTCTCCGAACCGACTTCAGTTTCTCCTCAAACTCGCGCACTAACTTCAGCTGTTCCTTCTCCTTCTCCTGACGCACCCGGGTGCTCATCTCCTCGCTGGCTGCGAGCTGAGACGACAGCTGAGTCTTTTGGGTTTGCAGCGACGCTATGCTCTCGCTCAGCTCGTCGATCTTCTCCGAGTTCTTCAGGATCACGCCCTCCAGATACTCGTTTTCATTCTTCACTTTGTCTGAGATCTCCTGGGCGTTTTCCAGCTCCTCCTGCAGGAGCGACTTGTCGTCCTCCAGGATCCTCACCTTCTCGTTCAGGCTGATCGTCTCCTGGCTGTGTTTGTTGATCACGTCTTTCAGCTCTTTAATGACCTCGTCTTTCCTTCCCAGCTGCACGTCGTGATCAGTCTGAATGTTCTCAGTCCTCTCAGACAGATTTTGTTTCTCCTTTTGCAGCAGATTGTTGATTTCTAGCTGAGCGCCCAGTTCTGTTTTCTGGGCCTCGATCTGCGCGGTCAGCGAGTTGTTCAGACCGAGCGCTTCATCGAGTTTCAGCTGCATGTTACTCGCATACGTCGACTCCTTCTTTGCTTCTTCAACTTGTCCTGCCAGCTGATTATTCTCCGCCTGCAGTTCGGAAACTTTCTCCGTTAGACTCTCCGAGGACTCTCTGAGCTTGAAAATCTCCGCCTCGAGTTGTCGATTGGTATCGCTGAGTTTGCACGTTGAGACTTTGTGTTTTTCTCCCAGCTCGCTCAGCTCCTCTCTGACTCTCTGATTCTCCTCCTCCAGCTCTTCCATCTTCTGCCGCGTGTCTTTGGAGAGTTCGTGCATCCTCTCTCTGACGCTCCCGTTTTCTTCCTCCATCTCTTTCAGCCGCCTCTCCATCGCCTCCGTCTCGGCGTCGTGTTTGTGCAGTTTCCGGAGCGCTTCCTGTCGATCTCTTTTGGCGCCCTCCAGGAGCTGCCTCATCTTGTCCATCTCGCTGCTGACGTTTTCGTACGCTTGCAGAAGAGACTCGTACTCCTGTTTCAGCTCGGCGTGCTTGGACTTCCAGCGGGAGAGCTCGTCCGTTTGAGAGTCCTTCAGAGACTCCAGCTGGCAGGAGAAGGCTTCCTTCTGCTGGGTGATGTTTTCGATGGTTAGCTTCAAACTGTTGCAGGCCGCCGACAGGCTGCGATTATCGCTGCAGATGCCGTCGGCTTCGCAGCTGAGCTCGTCTTTCTCCTTACTCAAAGACACCACCGTGTTCTGCAGCTCCACATTTTGCTGTTTTAACCTTAAAACTGATGATTCCAGAGAGCTGAACTCGGCTTCTTTAGCGTCGCGTTCGGCCGAGAGCCTTCCCACGTCTTCCTTCAGTGAAGCGTTCTCCTTCAGGAGCTCCTTCCTGGACAGCAACGCCGCCTGCAGTCTCCTGCTGAGGAGGGCGATTTTGCCGTCCTGCTCGCTCACCTTGGTGCCGTTTCCTTCAGATCTCTGAAGCTCATCCGCCTCTTTTCCCGTCCTGCCGACGGCCTTTTCATGGACTTTGATTTGCTGCTGTAACTGCAGTTCGAGAGCGGCGATCAGCTCGTCCTTTTCTGCAACTTGAGCCTGAGACATCGACAAGGCCTGCTCTCTCTCCTTCAGCTTCACCTCGAAGTTTTCGGCACATTTACAAGTCAAGCGGACGTGTCCTTCTTCGTCGACGTCGTCTTGTCTCGGGCACGTTTCTGTCTTCCTTCGATGCAGCCGCTCGCTTACATCCTCCGTCTCCTTCTGCAGCTTCCTCAGAGCGTTCAGCTCGTCTCTGAGCTCCTCGATCACGCTCGACGCGTTCTCCTTCTCTCGCGTCAACGAATCCAAACTCTGCAGCGAAAGCTTTCTGTCCTCACCGAGCTGCTGCTGCGTTTCCGCCAACGTCGTCCGGAGGCTCACGACCTCCGAGGACTTCTGCGAAATCGACGCAGCTGCCGCCTCGAGTTCCACTTCCACCCGAGTCCTTTCCTCCTCGAGCGCTTCGTTTTTATCCATCAGAAGTCGGATTTTCTCTTCACGTTCTTCCAGCGCGGCGCGAGAGGCGCTCAGCTGCGTCTCCAAAGCGTTTCGCTCGTTGAGCAAAGCTTGCATCTCTTCGTGGATCGTCTCCTTGTGTTTCTCCACTTCTCTTAATTCTGCCAAGTCGTTCTCCATCGCGAGACATTTGGATTTCAAATCCTCCGCTCGTCGCTCCGTGACCAGCAAGGTCTCCGACTGACTCGCCATCTCCAACGACATGCTCTCATTTCTGGATTTCAGGTTTCCCAGCTCGGTGTGTAAGTCTGCCAGAGCGTGGCACTGACTCTCCTTCTCAGCCAGAGACATCTTCAGACCCTGCAGAGTTTGATCCCTCTCGTCAGCGAGCTGCCGCAGAGCGTCCAGCTCGTCTCGATCCGACAGCGACGTCTGACGGAGCTCCTCCAGCTCGCGCAGCTTCTCGTCGAAGTTCAGCTGGACGGCGTTCAGCTCGTTGGTCTGCTGACAGCGCTGCTCCAGGAGCGCCTTGTAGTCGTCTTTCAGCTCCTTCAGCTCTTGACTTAATTTCTTCTCATTTTCTTGAGCTTTCTTCATCGTCTCTTTGCGCGCCAACAAGGCGGCCTGGGCCTTTTTCTGCAGCGTCGCCTTTTCAAGCTTCATCTTCGCAAGCTCGTTTTCTAGATCGGCGGCGGCGGCGGCGCTCGTAGACTTGTCCTGCAGCTCCTCCTTGCACGCCTTCACTTCACTTTGAAGCTCTTCTACTTTCTGCTTCCAGCTGCGTCTGTCTCGCTCGTGAGCCTCGTCGACGGAGCTCCTCTCAGTTTGCAGAGCTTCAGACAAACACGCTTTGCTTTCATGCAGAGTCCGATTTTCAGACTCCAACTGACTAACGAGCTTTTCACTTTCTGCTTTGTGTTGCATCATCTCTTCCTCCTTCTCAAGAATCTTCTGCTCCAGCAGAGAAATCCTGTCTTCATACAGTTTTGCAGATTCTTGTGCTTCCTGTATTTTGTCTTCCAGGAGAGAAACTTCACTTTTCTTGCTTTCGTTCTCCTCTTTTTCATTTTCATACCGCTCGATTTTCTTCAACAGATCTTTCCTCACGAGGAGAGCGGCCTGCAGCTTCTTCTTCGACGCTTCTTTTTCCTTCGTGACCTTCGACAGTTCGCTCTTCAGATCGTCGTTCTCTTTCGTCAGCTCGAGCGTCTCGGCGTTCTTGGTCTCCATTTCACTTTGAGAGTGTGACGCACGATCCTCGACCTCCTGCAGTGTCCTCACGGCGGTCTCGTGGTCTCGCTCCAGTCTCTCCATGTGAGCTTTCAGGGTCACGTTCTCCTCGCCCAGTTTCATCCTCTCATTGGACGCCGCCTCCATGACTTGGGCGATGGACGCGTCTTTCTCCCTCAGCTGCTGACTGAGTCCCGCGAGCAGCTCCTTCTGCTGACGGATCTGAACGCTCATACGGTCCACCTGCTCGTCTTTCGCCGTCAGCTCTCGGCGTGCAGAAGACAGTTCGACCGACGCCTCTCTGACCCTCTCCGATTCGGCGCCGAGCTGCGTCTGCAGACGTTCCACCATCTCTTGGAAAAGAGAAACTTTCTGACCCTTCTCCTCCTCGCTCCTCTGTCCTACATCGAGAGTCTCCTGCAGCCGCGTCGTCGTTTCACTCAGCTCGGTTTTCAAAGCGCTCACCTGGCGCCGATGCCCTTCCTGCAACCGTTTGATCAAATCCTGCAAAGAGGATTCTTCTGCACCTTCAGACGAGGAGTCTAAAAGTCGGAGTACCTCCTGTTCTGCGGCTCTTAAAGCCTTTTGTAACTCGCTATTGACAACATCCTTCTCCTGGACTGAAGCTAAAACCTTCTCCAGCTGAATCCTGGACGCCGAGGCCTCCGACTCTTTAGCGCTCAGCTGATCAGAACCCTGTCTAACAGCGGAGGACGCCTCGGCCAGCTTCTCCTGCAAACTGTCCAAGTCCTGCTTCAACGCGTGCACTTTCACATCTTTCGATCTCATTTCACTTTGCACACTTTTTAACTGCTCCGTGAGGAGACTCTTATCCTGCTTCTCTTTGTCCAGGACCAGCAGCCACTCTTTCTCAGAGTCCTGCAGAATCTGCTCTACCTTCTGAACCGTGTCTTTTAATTCGGACAGTTCTTCGTCTTGGGCACTAACCTTTGCTCGCAGGCTCTCCCTCTCTGACGTCATTCTCTCCATCGTTTCCTTCATGCTGCTGGACTGCTGCTCCACCTGAACCTGCGACGCCCGCGCCTCCCCGTGTCGTCTCTCTAACTCCTCCTTCTCCTCGTGCGCCCTCCTCACCTCCTCCTGCAGGCGCGTGTTTTCATTCCTGGCGGCTGCGAGAAGCTTCCTGGACGACTCGATCTCCTCGTTGAGCTTCTCGTTCTGCTCCTCCACTTTCTGCATCTCTGACACCAGCTGAGACGCGTGTTTGGCCTGCGACGTGTACTGGCTGTTGATGGCGTGGAGCGCCATCTCTCTCTGCTCGAGGTTCTCCGTCAGCGCGTTCATTTGCGCCACGACTTGAAGGTGCTGAGATTTGAGTCTTTCTATTTCCACGGTGAGCAGGGACACGCTCTCCTGACGAGACGCCAGAGCGGCGTCCTTCTCCTTCGACAGACTCGAGTTGAGGTCTTCGGCCGTCTGCAGTTTGCGGTGGATCTCGGAGAACTCGTTCCTCAGGGTTTCCGCGGCGCCCTTCGCCGCCTGATGTTCGTTCTTTGTATCATCCAGTAACTTCCGCAGACTTGACGCCTCGTCAGTGCTTTGGGACAGCTGCTTCCTCACCTCTTGTAACTCCTCCAAGTTAGCTGCGTATTTCTCCTGGAGGTCGTTGAAGGCACGCTGCGTTTCTTCCGCCGACCTCTTCAGGTTTTCGGACTCGGCGGACAGCGACTGGATCCGACTCTGGAGCTGCGACGCGCGCTCGTTGCTTTCCACCAACTGGGATTTGAAGAGCTGCGCCTCGTCCGCTCGTCTCTGAACGTCCTGGAGAGACGTGGACTGATCGAGAAGAGAGGCATCTTTCTCTTCCAGGGTCCGGCTCAGGCGCTCGGCTTCAGATTTCTGCACGTGCAGGGAGTCATCGAGCTTCGCGAGCGATTCTTCGAGGTGTGAAACCCGTTCTTTTAAGCTCTCACACTCGTCCTCTTTGGCTTTCAGCAGCTTCGAAGTTGAATTCGACTGACTCTGATATTCAAGGCTCGACTCTTCCTTTTCCTCCAAAGCGTTCTTCAGCTGTGACGACTCCGACGTCAGGCGGTCGACCTGACCTCGGAGCTCACACACAGAATTTTCCAGCTTTGACACCTGTGCACTCAAGTGGACGTTCTCCTCTCTCCTCTGTTTAATCAGCTCCTCCTGCTCGAGGATCCTGCCGTTGAGCCGCTGGATGAAATCCTCCTTCTCTGCGTGCATCTTCCTCACTTCCTCTCCTTCTTTCCGTACAGCGGAAAGCTCAGTGATCGATTTCTGGAGCTCAGATTTAAATCTCGCGTTCTGCTCGGTCAGTGCTTGAACGCTATCTTTAAAATCGACGATTTCTGCTTTCCTCTGCTCCTCGTCTCGTATCAGCTGATGGTTTTCCGCTGTGAGTTTCTGCACCGCGGCCTTCGCGTCGTTTAGCTCGCCCTCCATCTCTGCAGAGTTCTGATTCATCGCCCCGAGCTGCCCGCTGAGAGAAACCACCGATTCGTTCCTTTTGCTCAGCTCCTCTTTGTGCTTCTGCAGCTCGGCGTCCACGTCCTTTAAAGCCCGCTCCGTCCGCTCCGCCTGCTGCCTCTTCTCCAGACACTCTCGCCGCAGAGATTCAACCTCGCTCTGCATCCGTGACAAGTCGGCTTTGTGCTGCGCGGCCTCACTCTGCAACACGCCGCACTCCTCGGACTTCTGCCGAAGCATGGCGTCTTTCTCCATCAGCGCCGGCTTGAGGACGGATCCCTGCTCCTGCAGCATGGACACGGTGTCCTGAAGCTGCAGCAGCTGGTCCTGCAGAACGGACACGGTTTGTTCTCTCTCCTGCAGAGACGTGCCGAGTTCACCGACTTGGAGTTTCAATCCTTCAGCGTGCTCCTGAAGACTCTGACGTTCCTCTTCTCTCTCCTGTAGCCGCTTCGAGAGAGCGACGCATTCGCTCGTCTTCTCGAGCAAACCTGCAGAGCTCGACTCCTCGCTCTCCTCGAGGATCTTTTTTAATTCGTCCGCTGCGAACGAAAGCGTCTCCTTCTCGCTCAGCAGACCTTTGATTGTTTCACGATGCTCCACGTTTTGCATTTCAAGCCCAGATTTTTGCTCTTGCAGTAAACTCCTCTCCCTGCTGAGCTCAGAAACCGACCTGACGTTCTCCGCTAACTCCTCCTGCAGCTTCTGATTGGCGTCTGTCAGGCTGCTAATCGAGGCAGTAAAAGTGGCGTTCTGTTCCACGGTGGCTTGAAGCTGTCCACGGAGGTCGGACAGAGCCTGTGTTTGCTGAGAAAGCTCTTTTTCTTTGGATTCACACGCAGCACGGAGCTGGATGTTGTCCTCGCTCAGCGAGTGGATTTGTCCGTGTAAGCGAGCTGCCTCGGCCTGCCTCAGCTCCGCGTCGCACTCCAGCTTCCTGGAACTTTCCTCGCTCGCTGCGATTCGATCGCTCAGAGACTTGATCGTCTCATTTTTATCATTCAGCTCGTCTTTGTGCTCGACGCGCTGCCGCTCCGCGTCCTTCAACGCTTCCTCTCTCTCTTTTATCTGTAGGTGAAGTTGCGAGCGCTCTTCTTTGAGCGATTCGGTTTCTGCGTGTAGCTTCGATATTTCCTCCTGCTTCTGCGTCAACGCCGCGTCCATCTGCGTCAGCCCGGACCTCAGACTGCTGTCCTGCTCTCGCAGCAGCGAGATCGTTTCCTCAAGTCGTCTTTGCTCGCTCTGCTGGGCCTCCGTCTGCGCTCGCAGATCTCCGACGGCCCGCTCGTTATCGGCCGCGTCGCGCTCGAGCCGCTCCGTCTTTAAGGTCAAGTCGTGCACTCGCTCCTGCAGCTGCGTCAGCGTCTCCTCTCTGTCTCGGAGCGTCTGCGTCAGCCGGCTACATTCGGTGGTTTTTTCCAGGAGAATCTCGGAGCTGGAGTGCGTGCTCTGATCAAGCACTCGGTTCAGCTCGTGAGTCTGAGCGCTCAGCGCGTCTTTATCTTTCTGCAGCGCGGCGATGACGGCGTCGTTTTGCGCTTGCTGCGTTTCCAGTGCCGATATTCTGGCGTGCAGGGAATCTTTCTCCGCTGACACATCTGAGAGAGTTCTCACACTTTCACTCACTTCCAGCTGAAGTTTCTCCTTCTCTTCTTTGAGGCGAAGAACTTGATCCTCCAGACTGGCGTTCAGTTCAGAAGCGGACTGAACCTTTTCGTTCAGCTCACTGACGTTCTGCTTCTGCAGCTGCAGCTCCTGTTTCAGCGCTGTGAGTTTGTCCTGCAGCTGAGCCTTCTCTGCCTTCAGGTTTTTTAACACACTCTTGAGCTTGGTGACATTCTCAGATTTACTCTGAAGCTCTTTGCTCAGCCGCTCCTTCTCTGAATCTCGGACTTGCAGCTCACTGTCGAATCTCCGCCTCTCGTCCTCGGCCTGTTTGTCCGACTCCTTCAGGCGGTTTTCCAGAGACGTTATGGTTTGCAGTTTCTCGTGCACGTCCTTCTTGACTTGCTCCTCGCTCCGTGCCTGCTCCTCTAATTGTTTGGAAAGCGTCTGCATTTCGTCGTCGTATTTCTCCACCTGTGCGAGGAGTTTGTTCTGCTCGTCCTTCAGAGATTTCAGCTCTTTCTGGTGCGCCTGCTCTTTCTCGTCCAGATGTTTCTGCAGCTGCTCACTGTTTGAGTGTTTCTCCGTGAGCTGCGAAACGAGACCTTCTGACTCCTGCAGCTTTCGGGTGGAAACATTCAGCTGCTCCTTTAGCGACGTTACGTGAGGCTCACACTCAGAGAGGTGACTACGGAGGCTCACGAGCTGTTTCTGGACTTCCCCTCGAAGCTCCTGGATCGTTTTCTTGTCGTCCTCCGCCTGCTGCATCAGATGATCCAGCTCGCTCACTTTAGACTCTCCTTCCTCTTTGACCTTGACCAGCTCGGCCTCAGCACGCTGCAGGTTCTCGATCAGCTCCGTCATCTTGCTGTCCAGAGCCTGCTGGTCTGAACTCTGCGACTCCCTCATGATCCGGACCTCCTGCTCGGCTTTGCTCAGCGCGCTCTCCGTGCTGACCAGGCTCTCGTCCCTCAGTTTGATCTCCTGCTTCAGCACCACGATCTGCTCGCCGTACTCCGCCATGCTGCCGGAGAGGGTGGAAATCTCTTTGTCCTTTTCAGCGAGAACGTCTTTCAGACTGTCGATTTCCCGCTCGCAGCTCTGGAGGTCGTGGATGAGTTGAGCTCGCTCTTCCAAGTAGGCGGCGTTCAGCTTGTCCAGCTCCTCGTTCGTCTGATCGAGGTCGCTTTGCAAAGTCTCGATGGTGACTTCCTGCTTCTGTGTCTGGAAAAAAGAAAAAAGAAAGATGATGCAGCAGCGAAGGCAGAGAACCGTTTTTTACATGTCGACAAAAAAAAACTTTATTATATATTTTATTATTATTTTATAATAATAATAATAAAATATTTTTATATATATATATATATGTTTTATTTATTAATTATTATTTATTATATATGGTTTTATTAAAACAAATTATTATTATTTTATATATATATCATTTTATTTATTAATATTATTATTTATTATTATCATTATATATGGTTTTATTTAATTAATTAATTAATTATTTTATATATATAATTTTTTTAAATACATCTATTATTTTTTTTATGTTTTGTCTTGTTGCGAGTGTCTTTGTGTGTTTTGTCCTTCACTGTTCAGTAATTAATTTAGTAAAACTAAATAAAATATATATTAAAAAAATGAATAAATAAATTAAATCAAGCGAGACGATAAATAAAGGATCACACCTTCTCCTTCAGCGCGTTCAGCTTCTGCGTGACGTCCACGACTTCAGTCTTCAGCTCAGCGCAGCGTTTCTCCGAGCTGCTGCATTTCTTGGAAACATCCTCGAGCTGCAGGGACAAAAAAAAAAAAAAAAAAAAATCACATCAGGAAAATGAAAACAAAGCAAACAGTAAAATAAAAATCTGATAAAAAGAACTCACCGTGTGCTCCGTGTGAAGAAGTTTGTCTGACACTTCTTTGTACTGAACTTCTTTGTCGCTCAGAGACTCTCGCAGGCTGCTGATGAGCTCCAGCTTCTCCGACGTCTTGGCCAACGTGTTCTCCTTCTCGATGAGGGAACTCTCCAGACACTCCTGCGTGCTGCTCAGGCTGGAAAAGAAAAACACACAACAATACATGTTGAGTTTAAATCAGAGGACCAGGAACAAGAGAAAGACGTGTTGAAGAATAACTTTTAAAGATGTGTGAAGATAGAAAAGCTGTTTTACCCTTTGAGCTGTTCGTTGAGACTGCTCACCAGCAGCTGATGCTTCTCTGCGTCTCTGCTTTGTTGACTTCGGACGCTCGCCAGCTGGCTCTGCAGCTTCTCCGACTCGTTCTGCGACGTGCAAGAAAAGAAGAAAAGCAAGAGATCAAAACTCGAGGATTAGGATCTGAGAAAAAAAAAGACGAGGAAAGTCACCGCACGCAGACGAGGACGACAGCAGAACCCACCGGAGAAGATGTGACTCGTTTTCTTTCCCATAAAACATGAAAACAATAACAGAACAGGTTTTTAAAACAAGCACGCCACACTGTTAGCCGTCACCGCCAGAGACCCGCTCTCCAGCGCACGCACACACACACGCGAGAGGACCAACACACCTGAGGGACCCAAAACGCCGGCTCATCTTCATCTACATCAAACGTCACCTGTGTTAAAAGGCTCCGTTACAAAATCCCAGTTTTTCCAAAGGATGGGGGAAACATGCACAGGTCACAGGTCACAGGTCAGAGGTCAGAGGTCAGAGGTCATGCCGGAGTTTCAGTGTGTTCAGACCAAAAGAGAGTCAGACCACGAGGCTGTTTGTGTTTCAACCTCCAAACAAAAACTTCATCATCAGTGTGCGAGACGCAATACGGATAAAACGATGGATAATAAATTAATAACTTTATTATAATAATGTTACGGCTGCTTTAAATACGACTGAGCGTCCAGCTGAAGTCTGCGGTTTAAAAACACTTTTATAAGAACTTCAATATCCGGGCTTGTCTGGAGTTTGGGTCTGCTCGCCCCCCGATGTAAACAGGATTTAAATCTCAAAGCAGACAGCCCGGGTTCAAACCCAGCTGTGACTCCTCTCCTGTGTCTCTCTCTCTCTACCTCTCTCTCTCTCTGTCTCTCTCTCCCTCTCTCATCATATTTGATATTTAAATGAAAAATTAAATATCAAATATGATGGGAGGGTCTCAGTTCATGCAGATGTCGGAGCCAACGGTGGAAAACGTCTGAGATTTGAAGAGTCTCTCTCTCTCTCCCTCTCACTCTGTCTCTCTCGCTCCCTCTCACTCTGTCTCTCTCTCCCTCTCTCTGTCTCTCTCTCTCCCTCTCTCTCTGTCTCTCTCTGTCTCTCTCTCCCTCTCTCTCTGTCTCTCTCTCTCACTCTCTCCCTCTCTGTTTCTCTCTCCCTCTCACTCTCTCTCTCCCCTCTCTCTCTCTCTCACTCTGTCTCTCTCTCCCTCTCACTCTCTCTCTCCCTCTCTCTCTCTCTCACTCTGTCTCTCACTCTCTCTCACTGTCTCTCTCTCTCTCTCTCTCTGTCTCTCTCTCCCTCTCTCTCCCTCTCTCTCTGTCTCTCTCTCTCCCTCTCACTCTGTCTCTCCCTCTCACTCTCTGTTTCTCTCTCCCTCTCTCACTCTGTCTCTCTCTGTCTCTCACTCTGTCTCTCTCTCTCACTCTGTCTCTCTCTCTCCCTCTCTCTCTGTCTCTCTCTGTCTCTCTCTCCCTCTCACTCTGTCTCTCTCTCTCACTCTCTCCCTCTCTGTCTCTCTCTCCCTCTCACTCTCTCTCTCCCTCTCTCTCTCTCTCACTCTGTCTCTCACTCTGTCTCTCTCTCACTGTCTCTCTCTCTCTCTCTCTCTCTCTCTGTCTCTCTCTCCCTCTCTCTCCCTCTCTCTCTGTTTCTCTCTCCCTCTCTCACTCTGTCTCTCTCTGTCTCTCACTCTGTCTCTCACTCTGTCTCTCACTCTGTCTCTCTCTCTCTCTCTCACTCTGTCTCTCTCTCTCTCTCACTCTGTCTCTCTCTCTGTCTCTCTCTCCCTCTCACTCTGTCTCTCTCTCTCTCTCTCTCTCTCACTGTCTCTCTCTCTCTCTCCCTCTCTCTCTCTCTCTCTCTCTCTGTCTCTCACTCTGTCTCTCACTCTGTCTCTCACTCTCTCCCTCTCACTCTGTCTCTCTCTCTCTCTCTCTCTCTCTCTCACTGTCTCTCTCTCTCTCTCCCTCTCTCTCTCTCTCTCTCTCTGTCTCTCTCTCTGTCTCTCTCTCCCTCTCACTCTGTCTCTCTCTCTCTCTCTCTCACTGTCTCTCTCTCTCTCTCTGTCTCTCTCTCCCTCTCTCTCTGTCTCTCTCTCTCCCTCTCACTCTGTCTCTCCCTCTCACTCTCTCCCTCTCTGTCTCTCTCTCCCTCTCACTCTCTCTCTCCCTCTCTCTCTCTCTCTGTCTCTCACTCTGTCTCTCACTCTGTCTCTCACTCTGTCTCTCTCTCTCTCTCTCACTCTGTCTCTCTCTCTCTCTCACTCTGTCTCTCTCTCTGTCTCTCTCTCCCTCTCACTCAGTCTCTCTCTCTCTCTCTCTCTCTCTCACTGTCTCTCTCTCTCTCTCTCTCTCTCTCTCTGTCTCCAGACGGCAAAAAAACTCTTAAAAAAAAAAAAATCCACAAAATCTGGAATTGTGGATAAATCTGGAAGAATCCCGACTCTGAAAATAAAAACTTTTGTTTGTGATTTTAGAGGCAATAAATGTGTTGAAAGGACAAAAGAAGAAGAAAAAAAAAAAGAGCGGTCTACAAGAAAACGATTTGAAAACGATCCGGTTTAAAATAAGTGGTGGATTCTCGCCTCCTTCAGGTCCTCACATTGTTGATGATGATGTAAAGTTACGAGGTATCCTGCTTTTGGTCTGAACCCACCTCAGGATGCAGACTCGGGGTTCCACTGGACTCTGGGTCTGGGAGGGAGTGTGTGGTGGTTTTACCTGTAAGGACTCGATGCGAGCCTGCAGCTGCAGTCGGTCCTCCAGGTCCTGGCAGCGCTCCTCCAGGCTCAGTATCTGCTCCTGAAGCTGGTTCCTCTCCAGCTCCAGCTCCTCCACCACCGAGCGCAGGCCGTCTGGACTCATCAGGAGAGAGGAGACGGATTAAAGAGGAGCGCAGAAAAGTCCGGAACAAATCAAGTCTGGATTTCAAAAGGGAGGGGGGGGGGGGGGGGGGGTCTGAGAAAGGATCCCCACTACGTCTGATGGAAAGCCACAATCAGGGGACACAAAGACTTCAGGCCCTGGCACGCCCAGCAGACCACGTGTAAGAGAATAAACTCTCCACGCCAGGAGGCGGCGGTCGTCCGTGTCGATGATACGATTCACCGCTCGTATCACAGGAACTTCGACTGGAGAATAAAGTCTGATAAAAAAGTTGACGAGAAAAAGGAGTAAAGGACGGAGACGACAGCGGCACGCTCGAGGGGTCAAGAACTGGAGATAAATGAAACAGCCAATCAGAGAGCCTCCTCTAACCGACGCGTCGAATCAGCCGGAAAAAAAGGCCGACGGGAAGCGATGGACGATCTCCTCGGTGTGTCAGAGCCTTCAGAGGATTTATTTTACACATTTATCGATTCAAAGATGCAAAAATCAGACTTAAAGTCCATCAGTCAGTTTTCTGTTCTTAATCTTTATAATTATATTTTTTATGATTTTCAGTTTGCAGAGAAATGCTGATGAACTTTTTCAGGTTTGATAACAAGAAGAAGCGTAAGAAGACGGGATGAGAGCATGCAAAATAAAAACACACACTTACCACAGAGGGGGCGTGGCCTCCTACATTTTACACAATCTGACAAACGATCAGTAGATGGAAACCAACAAACACTAGCCAGCTCAACCAGCATGCACAAAGACTTCAGACTTCAAACTGACCGATGAGTGAACAAAGAAATATCCTGGTGTGCTTTTTAAATAAACTTTCAGTTTGTCCCACAGATGAAACCCAAACAGAGATGCACCAGGTGACATTCAAAACATCTGCAGGTGAGATGACAAAATAAAAACACACAGACAAAAACCAACCAGCAGCCACGATCCAAAACTCGTTAATAAAATAAACTTTTAGAAATAAATAAAAAACTCAACCCAACTGAAGTTTCCCAAAGTAAAGTGCGGATGACCGTGTGCATGCCGGCGTAAACTGTCCAGCGGGTTTCACACCTGTGTCAGGAGAACTGTACTCGGGCCACCAACCTCCCATGTTCTCTCCCTCCATCGGGGTCGTGCTCTCAGAGGGGCTCCGCGGGTCCTGGAAGGGGGCGTGTCCGTCGAACTCAAAGTCCTCCTGCAAGGCAGAGACGGTCAAAAAGCAGGAAGCCTTAAAGATGGTATCGGACCGATGCAGAATACTGGGATCAGTATCGGAGCATCCCTACAGATCACGTCAGGTCCTGGTTGTTACCCTGATACAGACATCTGCAGTTTGCATTGATCCACATTTTACCGCCTGATAATTTGGGTCCAAAAATGTAAAGAAAAAAATCTGGCTTATCCTAAACTTCAACTTCCCTTTTTGAAAAGATTTTTCTGGATCTATTTTTTATAAGCTGTTTGTGCTTCAGAGACATTTCAAAACAATAGTGACAAATGAAAAATTAAATATCAAATATGATGGGAGGGTCTCAGTTCATGCAGATGTCGGAGGCAACGGTGGAAAACGTCTAAGATTTGAAGAATATAACTTAGAACAGAGAGAATGGCGTCTCTCTCTCTCTTCTCCACGGAGCGCCGCTAACATCTCACGAGAGGACGTTTTTTACACGCCGCTGTTCGAGTCTGTGTAAGCGGAGAACGCTCTTTGAGCTGGCAGCGCCCGTTCTCTACCCGAAGATCAGTTCAGCGTTTCTCAGTGCTCAGCGTCCACAGAGCAAAAACGCCATTTCTCGTCGCTACGCTCACCAACCAATCAAAGTTAAGAAGAGGCGGGACTTGAGCTGATGATATAATATCGTTCATGTTTTCTCTTCCAGCTTTCAGTCGTTCTGCGTTCATGACATGAACACATCTGCAGAATACGAGCACAGCGCCGCTGCGTGTCCACTCACCTGCAGGCTTCGCTGCGCCGGCGCCGTCGTCTTCTTGGCCCTGTGATGGCCGAGCCCCCGAGCTTGAGTCAGCTCCTCCTCCAACTCCTGCTGCCGAGAGGCCAGCGCTGGATCGGAGCAGCCAGGAAAGAACCAGTCATCCTCAATCAGTTTTGTGCCACAGGGAAAGGGGGACGGTTTGTCGAGTGAGGATGTGTTTATGAACGGGGAAGGGGGGGGGGGGGTGAAATGGGTGAGAAGAAATGACGGGTGTTTTTGAGGACAGGATGCGTGTGATGGACGGTGATGGTTTGAGATGAGATGAGGCACTTTTTTTAAACACTTTTGACGTTGCAAACACAGAACACAGATCTGAAGAAGTGACAGTCACAGTGGAGACGGGCCGAGCGAGAAGCGTGGGGGACAGAGACGGAGAGAGAATCAAGTGTGGAGGAAGCAAAAGCGATTCAAACTACAGATGTGTGAGGACCCTCTTTATTTGCTTGGTGGACCTGGGAGAGCCATGCACACCTCATTTGCATAGCAAAGGATGACAGCATTCAAACATGTGGGAGAAGGGAAGTAAAAGTGGCAGTGGGAGGAAGGAGAGGGCCTGTTTTTCATGAGTCACCATCGTTTCTGTTCATCATCGGGGAGACCAGAGAGTTATTTAGAGCGACTCGGGGCCAGGTGCAGATCTGAGGGGGGGGGGGGGTGCAAGCAGGGAGAGGCCAGATTGATTAGGCTGAACAAAAACGTGTTCCCATCTGTTTTGTGACAACAGGCTGATTTTGATGTGGAAGGGAGGGAAACGGGGGGGGGGGGGGGGGGGGGGGTGAAGCTCGAGAGCAAAGAGAGGAAGCAGCAGCAGAAGGACCAAGCAAACAGAACGTCATATAAACAGTGTCGTGATTTAGAACATGCTGAAATGTGAAGCAGGACAGATCCATGTGGTGAACACTGTAGCTTCAGTGTTTAGCCAGCTCTGCATGTGGTGGACACTGTAGCTTCAGTGTTTAGCCAGCTCTGCATGTGGTGGACACTGTAGCTTCAGTGTTTAGCCAGCTCTGCATGTGGTGGACACTGTAGCTTCAGTGTTTAGCCAGCTCTGCATGTGGTGAACACTGTAGCTTCAGTGTTTAGCCAGCTCTGCATGTGGTGGACACTGTAGCTTCAGTGTTTAGCCAGCTCTGCATGTGGTGGACACTGTAGCTTCAGTGTTTAGCCAGCTCTACATGTGGTGGACACTGTAGCTTCAGTGTTTAGCCAGCTCTGCATGTGGTGGACACTGTAGCTTCAGTGTTTAGCCAGCTCTGCATGTAGAGACACTGTAGCTTCAGTGTTTAGCCAGCTCTGCATGTAGAGACACTGTAGCTTCAGTGTTTAGCCAGCTCTGCATGGGTCTGTAAAGCTTTCTGCGTTCTAACCTCTCTCCATGTTTCATCTCCAACATTGATCCTAGTTTGAGCAGCTTTCTGCTGCTGGAGCTTATTAGAAACATGCAGAGGCTTTTTAGCTCGGGTACAATCACTTCTATCTGAAGCAGTTCCACTGCCCGCTTCCATCGCTGCAACACCTGTTCACCTGATAACTGCTCTCATATCTGGCAAACCCAGGGGCGTCCAAAACGGCCGTGTGGTGATATATTAAGGTCATTCTACAGACTGCTCCTTTAAACTTTAAGTAAATAATAATATGAAATAACAACAAGTTAGTGCGTTTGCTTCCCCTGATTTAAATCACCAAAAACAACCAAACAGGTCAGAGTGACTGCAAAAAGAGCAAAAAGATTCAGAGAAGAAGAAGAAGAGTTTTTTGTTTGTTCGGTTAGAGGAAATGAAATGATAAAAACCCAGCTGAACAATCATCTCTCTTCTCTGCTTTTTGAAGTGTTAATTAGCGTGAGGGCTTTGAGTCGAGTCGTGGAGCTTTTAGTGTCTCATTACTCACACGAGGTTCATTAATGTCCACTCCACTTCCCCCATTAACTAATTCAACTGTGGCACACAGAGATAAATCAACAGCCTCATCTGAAGCACAAGAGACTATGAGCTGATGGATTTTAAGAGGGATGGATTTTATATTCTATTGAATTTAGGCGTCAAATTTTCCATCTCTGTCCTCATCAAAACTGGAAGTCGGACGATTTTATACTTTTTAACATTTGTTTTGCATATTTTAAAGGTCACATCTCCTCCATGTTCCTCTAACATGTGTCTCTAGTCTGTCTACAAACCCCCCCCAATGATGAGAAAAGTCCATCCTCTCCGTCTTCTGCCTGCTCCACTTTTCAGAACATGTTTGGAGATGTTCCCTTCATGACATCACAAAGGGCAGTAGCCCCTCCCCCAGGTGGGTGACACTCCCACAGCTAGGTGTTTGTTCTGCCCTCTGAGTCTGCCTTCTCACCGTAAACAATAGGACATGGAGCCAGAAAGCAGCGAGTACACCCGAGCCCTTCCAGAGAGGGGGCGTGGCCAGACACAGCTCATTTACATATTTAAAGCTACAGACACAGAAACAGCCTGTTCTGAGCAGGGCTGAAATAGAGGGGTTTATAGACATGATCAAATACAGGATCAGAGTGGATTTACAACAACACACTTCACACACATGATGAAGAGGAGCGAGGACACTGATTTCACCTGAAGAAGAGGAGGAGGTCATGTGACCTTTAAAGGACGAAAAGAAGTAGCAACCAGCAGCTGCAGAACTGCTAATCCTCGAGGGCAAAGTATTCAATTAAATTTAAATAATATTCATCTTGAAAAAAGAACCAGATCTTAAATGTCTGTAGCTTCTTACATTCACTGATTGTCAAGTGTGTAATAGACCATCTGACAACAGCTGGATGAATTTGCAGTTTGTGCACGATTAGTCTTCAAACAAAGACGTCTGTTATCAGTGTTAAAGAGAATCTGAGACCAAAGTTAGTGCTGCCTGATCTCGCCATCCCACCAGCAAAGAAAAGGGGGCAGTGTAGCTTGATTATATCTGAAACCAGGACTTCATACTGGTGGATTATCCCACAGCGTTTTAGTGTGATGGATGTACAGAAGACAACACGACAGAAAGGAATGGGAAGAGAGGAACAGTCCAGGAGGAGGGGAGGAAAGGGAAAACAAAATGGCAGACCCTGAAGTGAAGCCTGCCGCCGTGCTGCCTGTAGCTCGACCCGGGCTGAAAGCGTTCAAACGTGGGGAACTTCAGACAGCACAGAAAGCGAAAGCTGCACCGGAGGTTTGGAGGAGCCTGCATGCACAAAACTGATGGGAAACTGTTCTGCGTGGCTGCTCCCATCCCTGGAGCAGGGGCTGGAGGGGGAGGAGTGAGGAGGGTGTGTGTGGGGGGGGGCGAGGGCGGAGGTCCACGAGATGGGAGGCGCCAAAGGGTAAACCAAATGCTCCCCCGTTAATAAAGGCGAGGAGAGGAGGAGGGGCGGGATTAAGAAAAAGAAAGTAATGTTCAGTCAGACAACAGAGGACACGAGGTCAGCAGTAAAACGCAAACTTCAAATGTCTTGTAAATAAAAAATACAACATGGAGGTGATGATGGTGAAGGTCAAATAAAAGAGGTCAAAGTTCAACATCAACATCCGTCTCTTACCCTCTCTTTCCTCCTCCATGTGGCTGATGCGGAGCGCCATGGCGACCTTCTCCTCCTTGGCCCGGTCCCTGGCGCTGACCGCCTCGGCAACCATCTCCTGCCACTCCAGCACCTGGCTCTGGGTGTCGTCGGCGCTGCCCGACTCGCTCGTCTGTGATTGGAGGGAGCGAAGGCGTGACAGGAAACGCTAAATCAGCCATTTTCATAAACTGCAAGAAAGAGGGGGAAAAAAACAAGGTCGGATCTTTTACCTGAGACGCTGCCCGCTTGGTGAACTGCTCCAGGTCCGCCTGTAAGGTTCTCTGTTGCTCCTCGTACACGACCAGCTTCGCCTCCAGCATTTCTAGAAGGAAAGAAGGTCGAAACACGTCTCAGCATCAAAGCGTCGGATAAATAAATCCGACAAAAGGAGTAAAACATGCGGTCACCGGTCTTTGCTTTGAGATCCTCGTACTGCTCCACCTTCCACAGGTTCTCTTCCCGCTCCTCCTCCAGGGACGTGATCTGACTCCGTAAGGCGTTCAGGTCAGGAGGGGCAACGCCAGCCTGCAGGGAACAAAATAACTTCCTTTAAACGGGCGCCGTTTTCTACCGAGCGGTCAAGTTTGGTTCAGTAAACCCGGATCCTGCTTTGTGTTTCCACAGCCTTACACGTCACGACATCACAGAGAGCGTGACGTCACGACATCACAGAGGCGTGACGTCACGCTAACATCCAATACATTCATAACATTTGAAGAGCAGCTTTAAAAAGTCTCTCTCCGAATCTGCAGAATATTTATTGATATGATTCTTAACTTTTGACGGTGGAAACGCCTGTAAATATGAACCGGACTGAACCGGACTGAACCGGGCCGCTTGCAGCAGCAGGCGGCCTCATGTGAAACAAGCGTGTTCCTACTGAGCTCTTTAGTGCAGCTGCTCCGAGAACTTTGAGTTTCAACTTTTCAGAAAGACGCAAAAAATATGACAGTCCGTGTATTTATGGCGTCCTGTATCGACGTCCTGCTCGCTCCGTGTAAAGACAAAGTCGGAGGGCAAAGTATGAAACATGCAGTAAAAACTTTGTTGTTGGATGAAGAAAGGTTCTGAGCTGTTGTTACCTGGCTCTTCTTCAGCTCCTCCTCCAGCTGTCTGATCCGAGATTTCGACCAGACTTTCATCTTCAGGAACTTCGCCTCCGATCGGCCGGCTTCTTCGGTTTTTTGTTTCGCTTGAGCTGCAAAATGACGAAAGCTCAGATGAGATGAACTTAAATTTATCAAAGCTGCAAATAAGACTGATGGTGTGTTAAATGTATATTTTAGAAATGTTAGAAAACATTTGAAAAACGAATCTATGGCGTCTTTTCTGTGTCATTTTTTCTTCATATTCAGAATTTATGGATATCTGAAGTTGCCGACCTCAACAGTGAGACGTAAAAATAAACAACCAACCTTCCAGTTCAGCGAGCCGTTCGGTGGTTGCTGAATCTGTCTGCACGTTTCCGTTCCCCGAGGCGTCCTGACTGGCGGGCGGCGCTGCTGATGACGACGCCCTCCTCAGCTCCTCCAGCTGTGCCAGGAGATCCTGCTGCGTCTGGCTCGTCTGCGCCTCGTGCTGCTGCGTCAGCCGCTGCAGCTCCGCCCGCTGCTTCTCCATCAGGTCGCGGAGCTGCGCTCTCATCACGTGCTTCTCTGCCTCCATCTTGGATTCCAGGCTCTCCCGCTCCACGTGCAGCCGCCGGAGTCGCTCCTGGAGCTCCTGAGGGAGAAGAGGGAGCAGAGGAGCCGTCAGGACGAGATTCAGGATTACACTTTGAAGATGGTCAAGGTAAAAGACGTCGTTCCTGACCTTTATCTGTTGGTCCCTGCCGTCCACCTCTCCCTGCAGAACATCGATCACCTGAGTTTTACCCAGAAGCACCTCCTCCTTCTCGTGAAGCTTCTGTTTCAGAGCCTTGAGAAGCTGAGGAGGACACAAACACAAACTCAGTTGGGTCCCATTGCTCTGTCGACAGACGACGAGGATATCCTGGCGGTCGTCGTTACCTGCTCCAAGTCCGCGCTGGCGTCTGACTTTGCGGCGAGCTTGAAGAGCTCCTGTTCGTGCATCTGGTTGATCTCCATCAGCTGGTTGTCCTTCTGGATAATGATGTCTTTGAACGTCTGGATCTGGAGAGCAAACAAGAGGGAGCTTCATGAGACCAGAGAGAGAGCCGGGAACAGAAAGGGAGAAGCTGCGAGTGCTTGGACGCTCACGTTCTGTTTGTACATGTTCTCCTTCTGACTGTACTGCTCCTTCTCCGAGTCCAGCAGCTCTTTGAGGCTGCCCGCCTGCTCCTGCAGCAGACTGTAGCTCTCCTCCGACTCTCCCACCTTCCTGGTCAGAGTCTGCACCAGCAGCTGCAGCTCCTGCATCGCCCCGCCGCCGCCGTCCTCCGACACCTGAACACGTGTGGCAGCGTTAAGCATCAAACAGCGTTTTAATAAGAGGGAGCACGAAGACGACGTGTGTGCAGCGGACGACCTTTAGCTGTGGCGCAGGTGCGACTGGCTGATCTCCGGCTAACGCGGTTTGCAGATGGACAATATACGCCTCTTTTTCTGCCAGCTTCCTGTCCTTCTCCGTCAGCATGGCGTCCATTTCTTCCCCTCGCTGCCGCTGAAACTCAACCTCCCTCACCTGGGAGACAGAAGCAACACGACAGGAAGTATCTTAACCTTTATAGAGAAGTCTTTGTTTCTCGACCCCCCGAGCAGAAACGCCTCCTGGTCAACGTTTAGACAGATTATTACCTTGTTGCCCAGTTCCTCCACTCTTTGTGCCAGCTGCTGCTCCAACTCCTCCACCTTCTTCTTCAGAAGGACAATTTTTCCTCGACTGGCGTGCTCGCCCCCCTCTGACGACCCCTGCAGAGAGAAAGAGAGAAACTTCCAGACTGTACGAGAAACACAGCTTGAATGGGATCCTTAGATTAAACTGCTACACGCTGGAAATGATTTTAAAGCCGGAGCTTTGGCGCCCCCTAGTGGAGAAGTTGCATCCTGCTGATGTCTGAGTGAGGTTAAAGTGTGGATGATAAATGTTGGTTGTTGTTGCGTACCTTTTTGCCGTGCGTCGGCGTGCCCTGACCTCCCTGCTGTTTCTTCAGCTCCTCCAGCTGCGCGTTGAGGGAGGTCACCTTCGCTTTGTTCTGGAGACGCAGCTTCGACAGTTTGGCCTCGCACGTTTCCTTCTCCACCTGGGACACAGACGACGTGTTTTAAACGTGAACTTTGGTGAAATGCTTCGATGCACTCATCACCTGCAGCTCAGTCTAAGAACATGAGAGGACAAGCTGCAGTGTAATCACGGCCTGCAGCGCACATTCCTGTTTTTTATTGAGTTGTGGACTTTGACTTTCAGGGTTTAATCATTAACAGGATGCAGATCTCCGACTGAATCATCCGAGCGGGTGACAAAGACGAGAAGCTGCAGAGGAAATACAAACATTGATGCTCTTTGAAACAGAAAAGAGCATCAGCGCTCCGCTTTAGTTCAGGGTGACCAACATGGTCCTGACCCGGTTCTAGTGTCCTGACCCGGTGACGTCAGGTGACCGATCTTTACCTTGAGTTGGTCGTCTTTGGAGCGAAGTGTTGCGTCCTTCTCCCGGATCATCTCCTTCAGCTGACCAACCAGCTGCTCAGTTTGAGCGAGGCGCTCTGCCATTTCTTCTACGGCGACCTCTCCACCTGCAGCAGCAGCGGCGGCGGCGGCGGCGCCCCGGGGGGAGCCGGGGCCCTGCAGGGGGAAGACGGGACAGAGTGGAAGAACTCAGTGTGTGTTTGTGAAGTTCAAAAGGACAGACAGCAAAAAGAAAACAGCAGCTACGTTTTAGAAAACATGTGAATCTCATCTGATTAAGTTACAGAAACGGTTCATATAGAGCGGATCATTACAGATCTTTGTTCAATCTTTAGAGATATAGATCTATAGATATAGATTTGCACATGTATTGAGTTGATCCCTCAGATGCAGTGAAAAAGATCTACGATGAAGAGAAGATGGTCACTCGGCTGGATTGTTCTTGTACGAGCATCATCGCGTCACACTGCACGGTGGTGATGCTTGTTTTAATCTGTACGGCGCCCTCTGCTGGTGAAGGAGAACTGCGAGTGTAACACGATGAAACTCGTGATTTGACTTTGAGTAATATGGGCACAAAATCTGAGGTGAAGTTAGCCGATACCGACGGTGACTGGACAGGCTCATATCAGCCGGTCGTATTTGTTGCGTGTTTTCTTTTTGCCATCATGTGATCAATCTGATGAGGAGAGAAAAGGTCAAAACACCGACCTGCTGAGTTGGAAGTAAAGTGTTAAGTAGTGGAAAGGAATCTGAAGAAGCTGCTCCTAAAACACCTCAGACTGACTCTCAGCTGAGATGATCAAAAGTGTCATTATTTGTTAAACTGGGGATGGAGATGAGTAAATTAAAGGCTGAGCAGCGGTCGCCCCCCCCCTCCCCCTCACAGGGAGCGTGAGCCCTGATTGTCCGAGTCAAAGCCCCGTGCTCAGCAGTCTCCATAAATCCAGTCCACATGGTCTGCACCCAGTCTGCAGACGGCTCTCATGCAGCCAGTTAGAGTGAAAAGGATGCACAGGATCACGCTGAGTGATTCATGGAAACGGCTGCTCTCTGGTGTGTGTGTCTTATCTTAGTTCACTCACTTGTGTGTGTGTGTGTGTAAGAGTAAAAAACAGAAAATCAACACACACACACACACACACACACACACACGGCTCGCTTTAAGACTTCTGCTTTAGTTTTAGTTTTGAGCAAAGTTTGAATATCTGACTGTTGTGACTCAAGTTGCGTCATTGTGGGGAAAAAAAAGTCAACGCTGATAAAAGTTCCTCAACGACATCAGCTGACCAGTGTGACCATTCAGCACCAGTCCACTCACCATCGAGCCCGGCTCCCCCTCCTCTCCAGATAACCATTTGAGCATGGTTCCACTTCAGAGCTGAAAACACAAACAAACAGGATCATCAAGCTTCGACTTCACTGCTGAACTCTTCGCTGCACTCGTGATGAATCCGGCGTCACCGTTGGGAAATTTGTATTTTACATTTTGCATTAAAATTTTGACACTTTATTTTCTTTGTGTAATTTTTAATATAGCTGCACTGTTGTTTATTTGCTGCTCTGTCTTCCCCCGGGGACAAATAAAGTTTTTCGAATTGAAATGCTCTTACAGCGAGCACAGTTCAAACACAAAACAGCAAAAACACAAGAGAAAGCGAATATAAACAACCTGACAGAAGGACATGTTTACTCTGAAAGTTTTATTACATTAAAGATGCAGTGAGTAGATTCCTCCACCAGGGGGCGCTCGATCAAAACAACAACAAAAGATGACGTCGAGGCTGGAGGGGAATCATGGGAGTGATTCTCTCTGCTCCTCCTCCACGATGAGGAGCGGAACCATCAGACTCAGGTTCAGAACGTATTCGGAGTATGATGGGAATTCTGGGCTAAACATTAGCAGTTAGCATTGCTGCATTTAAAGAGGACATAAAGAGCAGAATATTTTCTGGATTCAGAGGAAGAACACCCTCAAAGGGCCGAACTAGAGTCTGTGCTCTGCTCTCCTTTTTCCTCCCTTGAATTATTTACAACCACTCTGAATCAGCAGCTCAGAGCAGAAAGACAAAGACGTGTGAGACAACCTTTCTTTGTCCTGTTTCAAAACCAGCCACACGCATATATTCTGCAGTGACTTGGGTTCGGATCCAAAGGGTCGCCCGATCTAGTCTGAAAATTCGTCAGGTAGCTGAAGAGATGCCAGTTCACTTTCTGACCACTGACGAGGTGCCCTTGAGCACGCCACCGGACCCCCAACTGCCTCGGGTCTCTTTAATGTACGGCCCTCCTCTGTCTTCAGTCGGGACTACGAGAACACCCTGATCGGAGGTCCGAAGAGACCTGCTGGGAATGTAATCTTGAATTGAGGAACTGTGCGGGAGGCCGGTGTTGGAGGTATACGGGACCCTCTGGAGGAGCTGGTTTATCGTCTGACTGCAGCGTTGTGTTCTAGTTGTAAACGGCGAGGAGACGCTTTGCCAGGAAAGGGGAGAACAAAGCTGCAGGACTCCAAACTGGAGGACAGGAATGCATGTTGGGTCATCTCTGTCTGAGCTGTGGAAACAATGATGGACAAGGTGCAGAGACCGACCCCCAAACAGGCTCTCAGTCTGGACTCTCCAGGACCTTTCAGACTGAACTGGTCTGGACTGGAGGCCTGAGCTCACTGACAGGCTGCAGGATCAGCCAGTCACGTGATTCAGGAGAAATCAGGTCAAACTGGTTCACACATTCCCAAATGACACCTCGTCATTATCTCAGGACACCAAACTCTGACTGACAGAGAGATCCTGAATCCCCCTTAATCACAGCATACTGTCACTTTATCTCATTAAGGAAATAAATCCAAACAGAAGGAGTGAAGGAGAAACTGCAGACGTGAAGCTGATTATTATTTCCCTTTAACTCAGTCACCTGGCTCATGATAATGGTCGCTTTCAAAACGTGGAAATACCTATAAATACAGGTGAAATATATACATGTTATCCACCTTTAAAAACCAGCATGCAAACAGTTTAAAACCTGTTCATCCTCCTTAAAGCTGCTCATTGGAAAATGATGTTTTTAACGTTAGCTGAGTTACTAGCATGAGTCTGCTAACCATACCAGAGTAAATTACCCGGATGTATCACGGCTAAATTTAACCTAAAAAACGTAACACTTTCCTCTAATGATTGCCTCAGATGTTAGGCCTTGTCTCCGTAACAAGTTATTAAAAATAAATACTTTAAAGAGAGCAAAACGTCAAACCAGCTAGCTAACTTTCTGTGTCGAGCTGTGGAGCTACATGCTAACTTAGTTAGCAGCTACACTCTGTTAGATTTGCTCAGTCATTCATTAAATATTAAATCCATTAAATGTTATTTTAAAGTGCTTACTGGATTCACAGCTTCATGTAAAGTCTACCTGAGTCTTCGTTAACTCCACAGAATCCTCTGAAGTTACATTTTAGTCCGTTTTTTTGGCGACGTGGACTCAGACACGAACTGCTCACATATATCAACAGACAAGTGGGTAAGGACCGTGCGCATGCGCAGTTCCGTCACTTGACAGGTCCCCGCCCGGAGGAAACTGGGATGGATAGATGGATGGACACATGGACACATGGACAGACAGACAGACAGACAGACAGACAGACAGACAGACAGACAGACAGACAGACAGACAGACAGAGATAGATATACTTTATTGATCCTGAGTTTTCTCCAGATGAAGCCTGTTGTGTTAGGATGACCTAATCATGTGAATACTGTATTATTATCATCCTTCTAATCTAACATTAATCTGTGTACAGTGCTCAGTGAGATAAGATCATACTCAGGGAGAACAGCCTGCTCTGTCCTATCCTCAGTGTTTTTTTAGTACTTGTAAGAGTCCATCCTCTCCACTTCCTCCCCCATGCAGAGTGCTGACTGGGGGGCACGGGGGGCTTAATCAGGAGGGACAAGTAATGATGTAATGATTGCAGGACAGGACAGGTGGAAGCCAGTTTGAGGAGCCTCAGTGGAACCTTTTGCCCCCCTCATAGAACCGGGCCTGTTTGCAGAAGCTTTTTGACCTCTTCAAGCCTTTCACTCTCCGTGTTCATGCATCTTGGTCGTTGGTGAAGATGTGTCTCTATATAAGGTGCTGCTCCCTCACTACCTCTGTGTTTTTATCATGCAGAAAAGTGCTGTGCAGTCTTCTTCCAGTTCTCAGGACTTCTTTATGCCCTCTGTCGTGAACGCTCAGAGAGAAAATTAGGAGACTGACCTGGGTTGGGAATCAGAGAGTCAATGGTTGAAATGACCATTGAGATGAAAAGGTGCCAGAGCACTTCCTGAGTACTGCTGATGCGCCCTTTAAGCAAGGCACCAAACCTCCAACTGCACTGGTGTGCTCAGTGTGTCGCACAGGTTCTGGAATCTGTTGCAGACTTTAAACTCAAGGAGCTGGTGACCTTATATGTTCAGAAATCTAAAGTCAGAGACGTAGAAGCACACACTGACTCTCACATTTGATTTTTGTCTTTTAATGCACATTTTCGTACTTTGTCTCTCTTTGCGTCCCCGTCTGTAACTTTGTGTTTGTGCTGCATGCCGACTGTCTCGGTCAGGTCTCCCTTAATCTCCAACCTGGTTAAATAAAAATCCATCCATCCATCATCGTTATAGTTCGGGGTCACAGGGAGGTCCAGCTGCATCGAATAAAATCTTTGCTAAAAGTCATGTGAGAGTAAAGGGTGGAGGTGTTGTGTCACACATGAGACACCTTCTGTCCCTTTATAGTGACCACCTGCGACCCTTTCGTGAATGGATTTAGCCTGTCTTACTAATCTTATCCCTTAAGGCTCTTTGCTGACTGATGAATATATCTGCACCTACGACTCCAAAACCAACACGAGCTGCAAAGGGGACCAAAAAAACAGATATTCTTAATGACGCATTCTCGTCTCATTCAGCTGATTTCACACATTTTATAGAACGCAAATAATTACAGTAAAGCTTCTTCTGAGTCAGACTGGGCTGTTCTGTGGTGAAACTAAAGGATAGCATACTGTTAGGTAAAGAGCCTTAAAAGCTAAAGATAGTCACTTGGATTAAATGCATATAGTGACAGCTCCCGTGAGATCTCTGGGAGGTGACTGTGGGAGCTTTGTTGACATGTCAGGGCTCTTGGAGGTGATAGATGCAACACTACATCACAGCTTGGGAAGAGAAATAAACAATGCAGCACACGAGGCGTGCTCGAGGAAGAACAAACACTGTTCTTGTCTTGTTTATTTCATTTGAGCTGATGTGAGGCCAAGTCACGGGCACGCCAAGTCAAAAAACAACATCCTTGACATGAGAACAATTTCTTGCCATTCCTCTGCAGCGACCACTTCATTCACAAAGTTGTGTTTGTACTCGTCAGGAAAAAGCCACATGGATGCTGCATAAATGAATAAATGTATTTTTCCTTTAAGGCAGTGTGTTGCTGTGTGTGTCTTATTTGGAAAACGTGAGATCAGATGATTGGGGGGGGGGAGGGGGGGGGGCAGCTGAAGAGAAGCAGGATTGGATGTTTGGGAAGAGAGAGAGTTGAGGCAGAGGTCGGATTCAAACCCACAGCCACCACAACAAGGACTACAGTCTGCGTTGTGGGGCGCTCAACAGAACCAGAATGGGATACTCTTGATTGTTGCGCTGCAGCCGGGCCGTCGTCTCCATGAAGGATTGATGAAGCATTTTACAGATGTAAAAAAACATTTAAGGGGAAAGAAGATCAAAAAAGAGTCCTCAGTGATAAGATGTCCCTGAGATGACCTTGAATCTGAACTCTCCCACGACCACGTCCTCGTGTTCTCCCGTGTTTCCCCGAGCAAACAGAGCAAACTTTAAGGCAGCGTCTTTTTAAAGTCCAGTCATTCATCATCACTGTGTCATTTCCTTCTCCTGCTGCTCGATGAACCAATCACAGGGCGCGATGTCCAGTTTGAGCTGATCCATCACCCACGAGTCCTTCTCAGCGCCCTCGATGAATTCCTCTAAAGAAATGCGACCTGAGCGGGAGGAGCAGAAACGCACACGATCAGAAGAAACACAGCGAGAGGAGAGAAGGAGGAGAGGAAACCAGGAGAGAGATCTTACTGTCTCGGTTCTTGTCCACCATTTCAAATATTCTGTCGCAAATGTCTTCAACGTTTGTGTCCCTGATGCTCGGGTTGTTGTGTTTCTTTATCTTGTGAATGATCTGAGGAAACGAACAAGCAGGGATGTAGAGAGGAGGAAACAACAACAACAACAACAACAACAACAGGCGCTGACAGGAAGTGACCAGATTCAGAGCACAAGATAAGACCGCTGTTTTTGAGAGTTCAAATCTCAGTTTTATAGAACTGATTCCAAACCGATCCAAACTGAAACCGAGACACAGACTGGTGCTGCGGGTCGGTCTGATCAGAACATCACAGCAGCGTCTGGACTTTCTGGGTCAGTGTTGCAGTAAACTGTCCTCACCTTCGGCTTCTTCATAAGTAACCCGGCGGGATTAAAGCTACTTGAAAGGTTTCAATCATGAGGATCAAGTTGTTCCAAAGAGCGGATCAGGTAATCTGATCCTGGTTTAATCCGGATGAAACCTCCACTTTGTGTTCTTCAGAACTTTTGATACAGTAAGGATCAGGATTAGCCGGATCCAAAAACTGCAGATCATCCGGATCCCAGCAGAGAGCCGGATTGGTGCTGGATTACAGGAAGGAAATTCAGGAAAACTCAAGAAAACATTTTCCAGGAGAGTCGATACTTTAATTACATTTTGCACGAGATGGATGTTTTCCTTCAGTGGTGAAGTCGACGAGGTGCGAGCAGTACACATGCACGCTACACGTCATACATGTGTGATTCTGGGGGCGATGAGCCCAGGGGGCGGGGCCAACAGATATTTTTACATTGGGATGAAGGAGAGAAAGGAGACATTTCAGAGAATATAAAGGCAGCTGTGAATCCAGTTTATGTACCTTCATTGTAATAAAAGGACTTTTTGTGACCATAGTAATTATCAAGTACAGTTTTCACACTCGCAGAAAAGTCCTAATATTTCCAGGAGACACTGTATGTGTAAACACATTGAGAGAGTCAGAGTGAGCTGAACACAGCAGGAACTCATCAGGAGGATTCACCTGGAGCCGGCGTGAGAGCACGCTCGGTCCGCTCTGCGTTCACACATCAGGTCCGCCTCACGTCCTGTTTCACCAGGAGTCACACAATGTCTTCACATTGAATCACTTTGTTTTCTTGGTTAAATGTGTTTTAGAGTGAGCCAGAAGTGCAATCCTCCTGAAGTCATCGAGATATTTTTAGGAGTTCGATCTTTGTGGACCATGAAGATAAAACTGGAGAAATGGAAACAGATCTAGAGCGACACTTTACAGCCAACAGCTGATTCAATGTGAAGTTCGCACTAACAGTGCAGAGTGAACTAGGAGATATAAATGTTTCCAGAAGTCAAAGTCATAAAGAAAAATCAGATTGACTTACTTTGACTATGTGTCGTACTTCCTGTCTGTCCAGGCAGCCGTTTCCATCTCTGTCGTAAACTTTAAAGGACCATCTCAGCTTGTCCTCCAGTTTCCCACGAAGGACAAGATGCACGGCTGCTACGTACTCCATGAAGTCTATGTGACCGTCCTGAAGAGCAAACACACACGCACACACACACACACACACACACACACACACACACACACACACACACACACACACACAGATCAGACGCACTGCCTCCAAACACAGACAGAGGGGAGGCTGCTTTACAAACCCATCACAAGAAGCGAGCTTACCTTGTTGGTGTCGAAGGATCGGAACAAATTGTCCATGTAAGCAGATTCTTCTTCGGAGGATTTGCTGTTGACTCCAAAGATCTTCTTGAACTCGTGCAGGTGCAGGTTTCCACTCGGGCATTCGCTCGCAAACTTCCTGTAGAGCTCCTGGATGTGCTGAAGAGTCACCTCCCTCTCTGTGCCGCTCTGTCCCTGACCCATACTTCCATGAATAACAAAGCACAAATAAATGTCTAATAAGATGAAAACCTGCACACACAAGTAGTTAGGAACATCCATCTCTGCTCAGCAGCCATGACTCCACGACTTAAGTCCCCCTGTGTGGGCTATTTTAAGCTTTCAAATCCAGAAGACTTTCCAGCGATCCACGTCAAATCGCTCTCAAGAATTCTCTTTTTTCTTCAATATTTGTGAGTCCTCTCTCACAGCGACGACACATTATTCCAGATCCCCCCCGCTGAGCTTTAATGCCTCTGCCGTTAAGCAAACTGCACAGAGTGAGTGGATCGGCCCCACGCAGAGACAAAAGGCGACCTTCTGAGCTCGCAGGGAGATTAAGAGATATTGTGACGTCAAATCCTGGACGAGATCGTGTTGAAACTTTGGATCCTCCGAGGTCACACTTCTCCCAGCCTCAGCTGCCAGTTATGTGATGGTGGCTGATTGTGTAAGGAAACATAAATAAAAGACCTTCTGGTGTTAGATCCAAAGATTGGACCGACAGTACCACATATGGATCCATTAAAGAACCTTGCAATCCAAACCATGACAGAATGCATGATTCAAAAAAGATTCAAACTAAATACACACAAAAAAAAAACTAAACTTTATTGTTCTCAGGGGTGGGGCTCATTTTCTCACAGGTGGATTTAGTTTGTTAGCTTGATGCTAATACAGAGTGAAAAAAGCCACTATCTGGATAACAGAATTAGCATTTTAACAAAAGGATGTAACACAACTGGAGACATGTTTCCTAAACTGTGAGGAGACACGTGACTCATGCTGATCTGGTCCAATGATGTTGCATGACTCTTTCTGTCTCTCATTCACAGGACGTGTCCCTCTGCTGCCCCCTTGTGGTCGGTTGTGTGTAACGTAATCATGAGAGTCATTGGAGGCTGGTGTCTCGGCTCAAAAAAAAAAAAAAAAAAAGGATTTAAACGATTGATTTAAACATGAGCCTGTGGCGCAATTCATCTCCTAGTGGCTGAAACAAGTATTACAACAACCAACAAACACAATTCATGCCTGTTAACTAAAATGAACTCTGAGAAAAAAAAACAAAGACTGGCAAAAATAAAAATGTGGATCTTTGAGTGACTATAAAGACTTTCGCTCTCAGGTAGTTTGTACTTTAGGCTTCCACAGGTGGGTAACACAGGTGGTAGTACGGGTAATGGGTATATTTTTAATAAGTGGTGCGTAAAGTAGAAGTTGGATCAGTTCATGTGTCGTGAACTTTGTCATCTTTCTCACCATCCATCCGTCACACCTGACTTCAGCTTATCCCAGCTGTCATTGGGCGAGAGGAGAGGTACAATCTACACGGTCCGTCCAGAAATATAAGCATGAAGAGTGTATGAAAAAAATGTTTTATTCACAAAAAAGAAATTCACGTTTAAAACAGAAACACCACATGTTATTTTCTTCAGACCAGTATAAACAAAAAAGAATAAAGAAATAGTAAGTAAGTAAGCAAGTAAGTAAATTTTATTTATATAGTAAATAAATGAACTATTCTTCCATTGTCTCATTTTTGGTTGCATAAAGAAACTGAGTGTGAAATTCAGCAGAAATATCTCCAAACAACTTTAATTCTCTCATTAAAAACAAAAAACACTGTACGATTATTTACATGCAAAAAACGTGCTGGTGAATATTTTAATATAGTCTAGTATTTAGACATGTTCAGAACACATTTAAAAAAATAAAAACATTAATTAAATTTACCAAACAAAAACAATTATTTCTTCCTGTTTTGTTAAAAATCGTGTTTTCTTTGGGAGTTATTCTTTAAACTCCTAATCTAAAGGAAATATGCAGTTATTCATGTACAAATCAAAAAGAGAGTTTTCTGTTCTTCAACACGTCCTCTTTGAGTGGTGAGTTTCTGTACATCGAGGCGTAATCTCATCCACTGCAGGACCGAGACCATCGGAGCTGCTCTCAAAATCCCAGCAGAGCCGCAG
>NC_136693.1:641013-737148 GCF_947650265.1 Symphodus melops
ATCATTTTACTTTAAAAATCAGACAGACAAACACAACACATAATAAAGATCTCTAGTTTTATTGGAGTCACTTAAACAACTCAAGATGAACCTTTTACAGCTGGAAATGCAACGATGAAGCAAACCTAACGTGCACTGATGAATCTTTGATTGAAGTGGTTCATTGATCCCACAGTATATAATATATCTTCCTGATCGATCGTGGAAAACAAGATCAAAATCCTTCAATCCTTCAATCTCTGTGAACATGAGACTGATACATCGAGGTAGAGTTTCTGGTTTCACATGTTTTTCTATCAAAAATAAAATAAATAAGAAAATAGATGTTTGGAAGTTTATTTCTGTTCTGTTTTTTGTTTTTTTGCAGCCTGATTCTGCTCAGATTTGTCCCACAGTCACTTTTAAATTTCTTCTTTCAGCTTCAAACATTCTTCTCAAACACGTGTGAAATAATCGGTGCAGGATCAGGACGCGGTCTCACAGGTCTAAACGATGCCAAACTGAGCCAGGTCGCTCAGCTCCATGTCCCCGAACGCCTCCCAGGGACAGACCACCGCCGAGTCTGCAGGAGAGAGAGAGAGACAACATTTAGGAATTCTGCAAGGATATGATATGAATGGTGTCGGCACACTGAATCATTATAATACCTCATATATTTAGACTTATTATTTAAAGGTCACATTTAAAATCCTCTTCTCCTCTAACAAGTGTCTCTATCTGTCTACAAACCCCCCAATGATGAGCAAAAGTCCAAAAATGTGTGCTCAAACAGGCCGTTTGGAGATGTTCCCTTCATGACATCACAAAGGGCAGTAGCCCCTCCCCCAGGTGGGTGACACTCCCACAGCTAGGTGTTTGTTCTGCCCTCTGAGTCTGCCTTCTCACCGTAAACAATAGGACATGGAGCCAGAAAGCAGCGAGTACACCCGAGCCCTTCCAGAGAGGGGGCGTGGTCAGACACAGCTCATTTACATATTTAAAGCTACAGACACAGAAACAGCCTGTTCTGAGCAGGGCTGAAATAGAGGGGTTTATAGACATGATCAAATACAGGATCAGAGTGGATTTACAACAACACACTTCACACACATGTTGAAGAAGAGGAGATCATGTGACCTTTAAAGAAAACTAATCCTTTGTCATAAAGGAGCTGGCTCCGCTCGATCACTGCAACAAGATGACGCGTCACAAATCCAGACTAAATATAAATCTCACCTCCGAGACCATCCATCCCAGGAACGTCATCAAACCTTAAATCCAAACAGAGAAGACGTAAAAGTTAGGAGAGGGGTGTATGAATGATAACGTGCACACTGATTCCAATCAGACGTTAATCATGACCTTGTGTTACTTTAGAGTCTCCACCACACCTCTAACATGTGAGGACACGCCCCTTTCTGTGATACAAGCTCACATTGTTTTGGCCTCTCGATGGGAGACTTGTATGAAAGAAACACTTGAAAGGATGTTTGGATCTCCTCGTCTTTGGGGGGTGTACGATGTGAAATGTATAAATGAAACCTCCTCACCCTTTCTGTCCGGCTTTGGGAGCCTTGCTCTTGAACTGTCTGGTCTCCTTCTGCTTGAACTTTGGGGGGGCGGCCTTCTTTCCTTCGCCTGCGTTCATCTTGAAGACTTTGCAACAAAGACATAAACATGTGTTTTTTTTTATTACTCAGCAGACACAACATGACGTTTGTCTTCATATCACTCTGTTTACAATCTGAGCTGTCATCAACACTTTATAATCCAGTTTCTGTCAGAGGTCAGACGTCCCAGGACAGCACCAGACCCATGTTAAACACCGAACAGGATCTCATTGATCCATTTCATCGTCTGGGACGGGGACGGATTACAACCGAGGATTATAATCTATTTTTTCAAAAGATAATATTCAGCACCTTCAACAGCTGATAATCCTTCAACGGGCTTGGGGATTAGTTTGCTTCATATTCTCAGGTTATTGACGTCACTCCAATAAATCATAAATACACGAATCAGGGACACTTTGACTCGACGGCTAAAAGCACAAAAGAAGGAAATCAACATCATTTTCTTGAGAATAAATAAAGGTAAAATGAAATTATGGGCTTTTTAAAAAAATATTTGGTACATTTGATCTTATAAAAGGGCTGCACAGTGGTGCAGTGATGCAGAGACGGTCCCTGGTTTGAATCCCTGTTTGTCAGGAGCCTCTCTGTGTGGAGTCTGCATGTTCTCCCCGTGCATGGCGTGCGTTCTCTCCGGCTTCCTCCCACAGTCCAATCACACGCTGGTTACCTGCTGACTCTGAACCGTCCGGAGGTGTGAATGTGACTGTGGCTGGTTGTCTGGCTCTACATATCAGCTCTGTGATTGGCTGATGAAGAGTCCAGGGTGTGACCCCGCCTCTCGCCCAATGACAGCTGGGATCGGCTCCAGACCACCTCGACCCGAATGGTAAAAAGCAACAAAGATAATGGATGGATGTTCTTGATTTTAGCGGTACTGAACTTTGACAAAAAGTCATAAAGTTGAGCATCAGATCATAAATCTTCATCTTACTGTTCAAACTGGTCAAAGTGAAGCAGCAAGAGAAATAATCGAACTTTGAATCGATAAAGGGTCAGATTGTTTCTCGTGTCTCTTTTTCAGCCTCAAAACAAACCAGGTTTGTTTAGTGTGGGTTCATTTATCCGAGTGAAAAAGGCTTTAAAGAGCGAGAGACTTAGATTTAAATCACGTTGGTCAGATGATATCCTGCGTTATTTGCAAAAAGTTGCAGAAATGAAAAGCTCTTAAATTAACTTTGCCTCTGTGCAAACTAATCTAAGGTAGGTTAGAAAAGTCAAACAGACAAAAGAGAGGTCGCTCCTTCTGAAGCTTCCTCACGAGCTCCTGACTCTCAGTTCACTTACTTGGTTTTGTGGTGATCTGGACGTCACAGGAAAAAAAAAAAGAAGCAGCTGCAGGACAAAGAAGGAGTCTTCTTTCTTCTTGCAGGCTCTCTATTCGGTGTCCTCGACCTCCTCCCTCCTGTCTTTATAGCCCCTGTTTAGCCCCGCCCCCTGATTACTGGCTGAAAAACACGAGGAGTGAAAGCTTCAGTATATTTCTGTCAATCCCTTTAAGAGCTCGAGTCTTTATGTGCTGTACATATTGTTATCACCAATGTCTTTTGCCAGTTATAAGTTTGTCAGCCCTCAAGGGGCCCCAAGCAGGTGCCTGCCCTGCCTGGGGGGGCCGGCCCGGGTTCATCTGTGGCTCCTGTCCCTCATGTCATTCCCCACTCTCTCTCTTTGACCTCTATGTAAATAAAATGTTTGGATCTATCTATGTGGTGTGTCCGCTCAGGGCTTCCCTACAGCTTTTTTTTTTTTTTTAACTCTAAATCTAATGAAGTGTTTCTTTTTCTGACTCGATCCAATGTCCAATCTAATTAAGGCACAAAATGCCCAATAATCCAGAAAAATCTGTGCAGACAAAATCTGGAAATTGTTCTTTTGCTGGAGAGGTGCCAGTTCACTTCCTAAGCACTGCTGAGGTGTCCTCGAGCAGGACTCAGACCCCCCCCCCCCCCCCCCCCACATCAGTCCACACTTTTTTTATTGTGTGTGTGTGTGTGTGTGTGTGTGTGTGTGTGTGTGCGCGTGTGTGTGTAGCGATTTCAGAATAAAGTATTTCTTCTTCTTCACAAACTTAACGATTTACCCGAGGCCAAATAAGGGCGTCTTCCTGGGTAGTCCCTCCCACATCCCCCCCTCCATGTTGAAGGTTTTCAGTTTATAAAATGGTGTTCAGAGAAATATATAAAAATACTGAATTTAGGATTAAGGTCATTAAGGTGTCATGTTCAGTAAAACTGGGAAACTCATCAGATTCATGTTCTCTTTAATCAGCTGCACTTTGGCTTACGGCTCAGCACGGTGAGAAAATAAGGGCTTACAGGTCATAATCTCTGACACAGGGGACAGCTGGGGGGGGGGGCTCAGGAGACTTTTGCATAACATGTAACACGTACAACAGCATGTTCGGCCTTACAGGATCGTGTTAACTACATCATGGAGCGGATGATGCAACCCTTCATCCCCTGCAGAGTGAGAAAAACATCATGAGGTCGAAAGTTAGGTCATCGCAGATTCAGACAAAGATGAAATTGAGAAATATTATTTATAGTGATAACTGTGTTAAACCCTGTCTTTGTCTTTTAGCATGCACATAAATAAACTCAAAACATGGGAAGAATAGTCTTCAGGAGATCCTTCTTTGTCTTTTTATTTTATTATTGTAAGTCATCTAAGTTTGGCCCCCTGAGCCAAGAGGACTCGCTATGATTACAGGGCCAAATCAGACCCCTTTTTTTTTTCTGGGGGGGGGGGGGGGGGGGGGTAATGTGCCCCCTCCTCCCTCTCCAACCAGCCAGCACTCAATAATAATCACCAACACATAACAAATCAGCAAACACACGTTTCATCACGAGGTCAATGTGATTAAAGAAATCGAAATATTCAATCAATTATTTACATGTTTTCACTTCAGCAGCCGGATGGAGCTGAAAACTGTGAAGTCAACAGAAACTTACATAATGTCATAACTGTGACAACAAGCCGGTCTGCACTCACCTGACAGAAGGCTTTAGGCTCAAAGTACATCTTTAAGACAGTGGCTGTGAGTGATGGGATTACATAGAGACCTGATGAGCAGAGTGACGTAACATCGAGCAGCCCTCCGTGTTCTTCTGAAAGGGCCTCCACACTCTGACAGTGGACGGGCCCTTCGGTCCCTCGCCTCACGTTATTGACGTGATCTGCACGACGGCTCAGTAAATAATTCAAAGCTTCACATTGCATGGAAACAAATTAATGATTTCATAATTGAAAAGGTGTGTTAACCGAACAGGCTGCAACCGTCCTTGTCTTTTTTCTTTTTTTTTTCATCCTCCTTTGTTTTGATTTGGAGGCGAACGTGAAGTGACGTTTTTTCAGCTTTGTGCGTGTCCGTCCTGAAATGTGGAGCCAATAGACTCAGTCACAGGAAGGAGTCTGTAGTTTCTTAAGTCCTCCTCCTTTGACGATGATGTGTGGATGATGAAGAAATATCCGCTGACACTGACTTGCTTGTAATGTAAGAAATTTATTTACAAAGACAAGAAACAGCATCAGTCCAGGTTAGCCATGACACCTGGGAGAGTCAGCAGCCAAATGTGAACCCTCTCGAACAAAGAAAGACACTCGTATTTATACAGCATTGGTCAAAGAAAACAGAAAACCAGCCATGTCCTTTTTTGGACTTTTTTGGACCTCCTTAAACTTACTCTGAACTTATGGCCTTAAGATTTACAATTCCATGCAGGGTTGACTTTTATGATCTCTTTCTCAGGATCAACACCTGTTTACTCCTGTTTAGACCCAAATGTTATCCTACTCAGTCTGAAGGAAACGACCCCTAATAAACCACTTCATGCTCTTTGGTGTTAAACCAAACTCTTCTTGAGACCACTAATTGCTTTAACATAAGTTCACATTTGAACAGCACACTTACAGTTCACGTAACTGTTCATATCACATTGTATTGCATGTAAAATACACTACAAGTCCTAAAACCAGGAAGTGAGTTAGCATTTTAGCGCTATGGCTTCTAACGTCTAAAAGTCTAAATGTGGATTTTTAATGTGTTTGTGTTTAGACTGAAATAAGGTCTGTGGTTAACACAAGCTGAAGAGATGTTGACGTTTTGTTAGACGAGATAAACTACGTTAGCTGAGACCCCACTTGTGAATAGTAAAGTCTTTACGCGTACTTAAAGCAGCGGTTGCTAACGAGTAGCTAACTGAGACTACAGTGGTTGTCATGGAGACGTTAAACGTCATCACGACGGGAACTCTCAGTAATCCTCCTTACAGCCTCTTGTCATGTTTTTCAGAGCTCTTGTGAATATTATGTTCTAAACAACTTGTTAAGCTAACGTTTAGCTAGCTTGTCAAATCCGCGTATTAGCTAGCATAACAGTCGACCTTCTTTCATACTTCCTGATTCTCTCAGTTTTATTTTTCTGTTACTTCCCTCATCCTTTCGCCACCACAAGGAACGCGTTTGTTATGTTTTTGGTATCGGGGGAAGATAAACAGAGCGACACGAAACAAATCAGAAGATCTGAAATTAAATATTAGTTTGGCGGGAGATCAAAAACGTGAATTTAAAGGTGTGCTGATGGGCGGCGTCACAGAATAAACTGTGACTGTTTTACTTAGTTTGCATGAACAACACAAAGAGGATAACCATGATCAGAATGAAGAGACAGAACAGAACGATGTAACTAAAATATGATTTATTATGAGAGACAGATTTACCAAAACAAAACACAACTCTACATGATGAGATAGATAGATAGATAGATAGATAGATAGATAGATAGATAGATAGATAGATAGATAGATAGATAGATAGATAGATAGAAAATTCAACATTAAATATTTACAAACACTTCTGTGATTTAACCAGATGTTTTGTTAAATCTCTGTTGTCCGATGATCGTCCCTTGAGTGAAACCCGAGCAGCGGTACAGTGAGTTACACTTTTACACACATGCTGGGCTACACGGGACAACGAGACCGCAACAGAGGCGTCCTGACGTCTCAATGAAAGAAGACGGTACGAGGCTCAGAGATGCTAAAACTTCCAGACGATGGCGTGGACCGGACCAGGGGAAAAGGAAAAAAAGAGTCATTCTTGGGGGCTGCTGTCCAAGAGCTTCTTCCTCCGTTCTTCGTCGCTCTGAAATGAAACCCGCCCAGGCTCATCTCCACACTCATGAACTCACGAGGAGAGCAAAACAATTTTTTTAAAAAGCCACTAGATTGCAGCCACCAGGAATGAACTGTCCTCCAGTCGGCACGAGGTCTAAACGAGGCCAAACTGGGCCAGGTCACTCAGCTCCATGTCGCCAAACGCCTCCCAGGGGCAGACAACCTCGCCGCCTCCAAGGCCTTCCATCCCGGGAACATCATCGAATCTGAGAAAACAAAACAGACAGAAGTTAGGACCAACGTTTCCTTTCTACCTGTCAGTACTTCTGACCCATTATCAGCGGAGGCTTACCCCTTCTGTCCGGCTTTGGGGGCCTTGCTCTTGAACTGGCGGACCTCCTTCTGCTTGAACTTTGGAGGAGCGGCCTTGGAGCCTCCGGGTGCTGCTGCTGCTGCGTTCATTTCTGTTTGAAGAAAAAAACAAAAAAAACAAGAGTCATTCGATGAAAATGATGAGCCACAGTCATCCTATTCCAGGCTGTAGAGTCAGTCGTCTAATCCCTGGACCCTAACTCTCTTACTGAATATATTTCGCTCCCATATTTAGTCATAATTACATCTAAAACTTTAAGCAGCCTGTAAAGTGAGCCGTCAAGCTGTCATCGTGGGGCGTCATGTCGGAGAACATTTTCCAACGGTGCTGAAGACGTGACGTAAAATCTACATGGATGCAAAAGAGTCCGCTGTATGGCGCTATCATGAGAATATTTGTCTTTCTATCAATGCTACGTGTAGTCGCCAACATCTCCTACTCTCCGGGATAACATCCTGCTGCGGTCAGCTCACTCAGACTTTCTCTCCCTCTCTCTCTCTCTCCTATTTATGACTCTATTCACTGAGCTGTCTCTTCAAAAAAGGAATAAAAAGCCCTAAAATATCTTTAAAAAACTTTAAATGATGCTTCAACAGAATCCTATGAATGTTGAAACAGTTTGAGTTATTTTCAAATGTTCCTCCATTCTGCGTTTAAAAACAGATTTCAGACTCTGCTGCTGTGCCGGTGAAGTCTCACCTGCGAGGTCGTTCGTTGGCTCGAGCGAAGAGAAGCCGTCTGGAAGTGTCTGAGCAAAGGAAGATCTGCAAAACAAAGAGGAGATCTCTTTCTTCTTGCAGTCTCTCTGTCCCGTGTGTCTCCTCTCTCACACTCAGCGCTTATATAGCGGCTCCGCTCCGCACACAAAGCCCTTAATGGAGCTGAGATGTATTTGCAGAGATAATCTGAGGACCATGAGAACAGCACGTATCTGTGGGACAAAGTGTTCTCTGGACGTGAAGTCTCCTTTCACAATGCGATGAGTCTGTGTGTTTGTTTACCTGGCGTGAAGCCGTTTGGGTCATCTGATCTTCACTCTAAGCTCCTCTGAGGAGCTTTAAGCTGGTGAAGACGAGAAACCAGAAACGATAGCTAACACTACAAATTGCTCTTTAACCTGATCTGAGCAGACGCCCTGCTTCTGTGTGTTTTAGGCAGGATGCACACTGGACAAGTCATGGCCCCAAATGCACAAGCAATGATTGGTCCAAATAATCCTCATATGATTACTTTATTGCTGCTAGTTGGGTTGGAACCTCCACGATCTGAAATCCTAAAAGTTCAACAGAAATCAAAATAGCCAATGAGAGAGAGCGTCGCCAAAGCGGATGTTGCGTGCGTTAACAGCTCGCAGACATGGCGTGGCATCAATAAAGTATCTATCATCTATTCTTGATTGTTTTCATTTGATCTGTATATTCAGGAGGTGACAAGAGTGCTCCTTCATACGTCTCCAACATCAGCTCGCCATGTGACCCCAGCTCTCCACCATGTGACCCCAGCTCTACACCATGTTGGCCTCTCTTCATCTGCGACAGCTGCAACAGATGTTCTTTGTTCCTTTCAGAGAACACGAGTTATTGATTTCTGTCAGGACCTGAAGACAATTTCAACCAACATCTGAAAAAGTTGATCTGGAGGAAATTAATATACAGGAATCAAAAAGTTTAAACAGATGAAAAACAGTAAACCAACCCTGAGTGATCTGTTGATGAGTTTAAGATGAAGCTAAAGACCCTTTAGTTTACTGTTGAGTCATGAGTTGTCTGAATGATTCCCTGATTGTGTGTAAAACGTTTTTTAAATGGACTTTTGATTGACTTAGGTTCAGCAGTTAGAAAGCACTGTATAAATAAATGTACCATTATTATTTTATTTCTAAGAACAGGTAAAGTGGAGAAGGTAAAACGCTGACAAACTGAAGCACCTGTCAGATCCCTTTCGGTTGGATAAGAGGCGATCACATCGCATGAGATCAGATTACAGGCAGTTAGCTCAGCCTGCTGTGGATTAGAGCGGAGCGGCGTCCAGCGTGGGAGGAAAAAAATCTGCATCATACGAGAAAAAACAAACAAAGCATGACGTCTGTAAAATGCTTAATACTCATAACTTTCTCTTTCAGGTCTCTTCTGAGAGCAGACTCTCTGAGTGAAAGCCCCCCTGCTGGCCAGACAGAGGATGACACCTTATATTTAGAGAGGGGTGGTCAGTGTTTAGACTGGATTACATCTGATGACCTGAATCATGCGAGGGTGATATAATCTTTGAACTACAAAGATAGAAGACCACTTTGTCACTCTACAGATTTAGCTCAAAAACAAACACTCGGCTATTAGTGGACGAAGCTAAGCTACTCAAACACAGGCTGAAGGAGGACAGAGTCGGTCTTTGTCCTTGTGTTGACTAAAGGAAATTTGCTCGATTAGGGCGTCCAACATGGCCGTGTGAGGGGGGGGGGCCTTCATAGCGCTTACCTTCTCTGGTCCAATCAGATCCAGAGCATTCAGGAGCAGAATCTAAAGTTAGAAGGAGGACATACTGGCTGCTGCATTGTTGTCAGAGAAGCTTCAACACAGCAGGTTTCCTTCATGATCACACAGGAAGAGAGCAGCTCTCTGATTGGTCCTTTAAGATTCACCAGCACCAACTGATTTACTATTGAAAGGCTTTTCTCCTCATTGACTTGTGTGATGGAGTATTTGTTTATCAGAGTTGAGACCAAATGTGGAATCTTTAAAGAGAAAGGCGGACACACTCCGGAGGTGCCAGGTCACATTATTCTCTGCTGATTTTCACAAAAGGTCCTGAATGTGCTCATATGTTGGTCAGAGTGTGTGTGTGTGTGTGTGTGTGTGTGTGTGTGTGTGTGTGTGTGTGTGTGTGTGTGTGTGGAAATGCTCTTAAGGGTCATGAAGCTTTGGCGCCCTCTAGTGTAACAAACTGTAAACTATGTCATGTGAGATTGAATTGAAAAAGTGAATCAACTCGAATTCTTAAAAAAAAGACTTTTATAAAATATAGTTTAATTAAAATGATAAAAAAAGTCTTATGCTACAAAGTTAAAGGACATAAACATGAACATAGATTCAAACAATAACATGACTTCTTTTACAATTCATTTCAGTCCTTGAGTTACACTTCATTGTATTTTCAGACAGAATCAGGCAGTGATTGGCTTATCGTACACACACACACAGACACACACACACACACACACACACACGCACAAAAGTTTGTGATATCCTTCAACTTTGAATTTAGTTTCAACTTCATTATTTCCCCTATAAATATTAATCTGCAGGCATCAAGATCCAGCAGATACAAGTGGTTGATTTGGGCGTCCCCTGTACAGAGGACGTAGTCCTTAAAGCTCGCGGCCGGGGGACAAGCCGACCTGGGATTTCCTCTTTATGTCCCTGATTTTAGACTCTATCCACTGTCCTATTTAATAAAGGACAGAAAGTCTCAAATCAAATCTTAAAAAAACAAAAAAACGATTCAGCAGATGCAAAAAAGTCCACGTAAGAACTCCAAACAGCTCAAGTAAAAAACAGGTTCAGGTGCTGAAACCATCAGACCCAGGACAAAGTGCATCAAGTGAAAAGACTTTCTGATGACGTTCAGGGACTTTCAGCTGTTACTCCATGATCCCAGCGGTGCTGAGGTAAACGTCGGAGACCTGCAGAGAGTTGGTCTGGTCTGCGAGCGGCCCGCCGGTCTGCTGGATAAACTGCTGCAGCTTACACTGCCTCAGCTCCTTATTCAGCTCCTCCATCATCTCCCATCTGTCCTACAGGATGCAGGAGAAATCAGCATCAGCACCAAGGTCTCTGATGGGGTCTGATTCAATCAAGTTGTAAAGAAAATTAGCTGCTTTAAGAGTTCTACCTGTATCCGCTGCTCTGCAGCTCGTAGCTTCTTCTGTGTTTCTGACAGTTTTGCATCCAGCTCGTCTCCCTGCTGCAGACGGTGCTGGAGCTGCTGCTTCAGGGGCCTCAGGGCCTGATCCGGCTGCCGGGGGCCCGTCTGAGCGCTCTGCCTGCTGTGGGCTCTGAGTTTCAGGTCCTGCTCCATGTGTGCGGAGCGGCCGTGGAGCTCGCTGATCTGAAAGCTGTGATCTTCCATCGAGAGCTGTATCTGATGCAGACGTCTGTGCATGTCTGAGGATGAAAGTGTTTACATTTCTTAGAGACATTTCTTGTTGAATCTCTGAGGGTAGAACATGCTTTCTTTCGTTTGTATGTCACAAATGATGCATTTTAATTTGTTTTTAATTCTTGGCCACTGTTGTGAACATAATTGACGACGTACCTCGCTCTCTGTCGATCTCTTCCTGTAACTGCCTCTCCCAGTGCTCGCTGTGCGTCAGCTCTGCCTGGTTCAGGCTCAGCCTCTGCTCCAGCTCCTCCAGTTCACCATCAGAGACCAAAATCAGACCAGCAGGCGAGCTCTTCTGCTCCCACATGTCCGTCTCCTTCTCCAGAGCTTGAAGCTCGATCTCCAGGTCTTGCAGCCTCCTCTGTTGCTGCAGAATCTCCCTGAAAACATCGTCTTTGGAGGAAGGGTGCAAAGTCTGCACGGGGTTGAGGGGGTCCAGAAAAGAGACTGGGGAAGCTCTTGGCTCTGGGGAGGCTCTGGGCGACGGAGACCAAGCCCTGCTAGATCTAGTCCTCCTGGGACTCGTTGAGGGACCCAGATTAAAGGTAAGAGCCTTGTGTGGCTCTCTGCTCCTGACAGGATCTGGTTCTGCTGATCCAGGCTGAGGCAGACCTCTCTGTGTGGTGGGTGTGTCTCGACCATCACTGAGGCTGGGACCGGTCCTCCGCAGGACGAATTTGACCTCTGCAGCTTGTTGCCCCAGCTGAGCCAGCAGCTGCAGCGGACAGTCGTCTGCAACCATCTGTCGCTCTGTTCCTCTCAACTTCAGGAAGAGGATGTACCGACCGGTCTGACCTGCAGAGAAGATCCATGTTTACAAGAGAACGGATATTACAAGGGAAAAACAGCTGAGTGTGAAGTTTGTAAAGAAGCTTAAAAGCACAAGACATGGCAAAGTGTTTGAAAGGGAGAAATAATAAAACATTCACTGCTTACTCTTATTTAAAACTTGATTTTCAATTAACTTGATAGAACTATGCACTGGCTAATACTTCTTTAACACAAGTCTTTTAATTTCATATTTTCTGTAACTGTATAAACTTCTCTTTGTGTGACAGCTGCTCACTCAAAGTGTGGCTCATATTTGAGTATCGATCCTGTTTATTGTGGGGTGTGTAGTTCTGTCTCCTCCCCTGTAGTGTGCGAGTGTGTGCATGACTGTGGGTGGGTGTGTCTGAAAATCCAGAGCTGACGAGGTGCTGCGCCTGATTGGACAGTTCAACTGAAATTGCTGCTTCCTGATTGGATCGAGCGTGACATCACAGCTTTTAAATCTCAGCTCCTTAGAGCTGTGTGAGTTGTTTAAGTCTGATCATTGAAATGATGATTTTTCAGAGATATTTATGGTCTTGTTCTTGTCTCGATCTCGCCCTGCCTTGGTCTTGACCTTGATCCTGAAATGTCTTGGGCTTGGTCAACTCTACTTTTTACTCTTTCGATCCTTCTTACTTCTTGTTTTGTGTGGTTATGTTGTAAACATTTATGGTCTTGCACATGTGCATGTTAATCAAGAGTTACTTTTTGTTGTTTCCAGCTGTTTGTGGGACTCAAAGCACTGCACCACTGACAATAAAAGTTTCATAAACCAGCAGCAAAAGAGTCAATCATAGATCTAGCTGGAGATGACAAAGACAGATCATATGTTTACGATGTGAACAAACCAGTTCTGAATGACAACAGTGACACTTACCGATCGATTGTGCAAGAGCTATGACGACATCCTGGCAGGAAGTGTTCAGTGAAAGGCCACACACCACTCGGACGACGCCCTCCACCCACACCTTCAGCTCCATCGCTCAGCAGCAGAACGGCCAGCGACCTGCAAGGACACGCATAAATACATGGAGTCTCTGTGTGTGTGTGTGACCTGATTTAGCTCTAAGTCAGAGCGTGCATGCTTTCCCCCCTTTTAATTATAATTTAAATAATGTTTCAGGAAGACAAATTTAGCTATTGTGGATTATAGTCTAATAAATACACCAAGATAATTAGAGAGCAGAGAATCTATTTCAAATGTTGATGTGTGCTAGTGGTTGCATTAGTAACTTGGAGATACTCGTTTTATATAGCTTTGTCCACTTGTTCATCAATCATCAGATTAAGTTTATTAACCAGCCAACAGGTCTGTGTTGATGTGTCTGTAAAGTATAAGGGATAGCTGTGGTCAGTCCAGGTCCACCTCCACCATGTTCTGTATTTTGTTGATGGTTTAGCTTGATGATAGAAATCTCTGCACTTCAAAAAACTGAAGTCTAAACAAGTCTATGTGTCTAATTTCTAGTCCAAAACTTGTTTATTTATTTAGTTCAAGATAATAAATATAATTCATATCAGGGCTTGTGTAATCAATATTTTTTATTAGAAATTAGATGAAGATACTTTCTAAGATTGTAATTTTTGTGACCAGTGGAAAAGCCTGAACCCTCTTCTGTTGGCTGTTTGTCCTCTGCATTGGGTTTGCTGTCCATGTCTGTGAAACGACGTATTCATAAAGTTTTAAAAGACCAGAACTTGTTTTTTTTTCAAATATTTTTTTTTCTTTAGCCTACAAAAAATTATTATATTAAGCAAAGGAAAATATATAAATACTTTAAGCCTATAAAAAAATGATATATTAAATAAAGAGAAAAAATATACACATTTGAATATAAACGTTTTTTCCTGCGTACTGACGTCATGGTTGTAAACGTTAACCGTTGACGTTGAGTTGCGGTAAATTCGACGAGATTGAATGTATGTATGATTTTAAGTTTAAATGCCCGTTTAACGATTTAAAAAGCTATTACAAATTATTCTGTCGTAGTTTTAAAAGTTTTAGGAGTAACTAAAATGTCGAATATACTCAGTTAAATGAAACTACGGAGGATGTTTAGTGATTTAAAACCTGTTCCGTTGGAGTGACCTTAGATAATTCCAGGTCCAGGGATGCTAACGAGGTGATGCTGGTTTCGGGTCCCTGAACATTGAGGATGAGCCAAAACTACGAGGAACACGAGGCAATAAAGAGTAAATAAATTATGTTCACATTTTTTTATGAGTAACATGAGCTACATGAAGCTACAGTTTGTGCTGTGTCACCATCATTGTAAGCTAACGGGAGAGGCAGGTAAGAGTTTCGTTCGCGTGTTTCCATGGCAACACTAAATGACCGCTTCATTTTTTTTTAACACTTTAAACCTACAGTTGACAGATTTATTAATTTAATCCACTGGTTGTCTTATTATGATGATGACTATAATGTGTTAAAGTTAAAACATTGATAATAAACAAGTAAGGCAAGTTTATTTCTGTACCAGACATCAGCAACAGATCACCTTAAAACCTCTATTGTACTTTATTCTACTACATTGCACTGCATTTTATATTTTTATTTTTACTTCAGTTGAGCACAGAACTAAACTACATGTCACAAATATATTTCACTGTGTATCCTGTATGCATATGTGACAAATAAAAACCTTTAAATCAAAGTGCTTCATACAAAACATCAGAAACATCAACCCCCAACGACTAACAATCAAAGAGAAGATTAGATGTGTAAAAACCACAAATAAGATCCTAAGACATAGAACTAGGACTATTTATTACTCCTAAGACTAAGAAATGAAAGTAGAACATTTCTTTTCAATATCATATCATCATAATTCAATATCAAAATAATGAATGTGTTTTATGTTGATGTGTTTGTCTGTTTTTATGTTTAGTTTTTTGCATTTCTTCTTAGAATTTCCTGCTCCTGTGCAAAACTTTGACGTTTCACACATCAGATAAACCAGCATCAGTTCACTGCTACAGCTCAGTTTAAAATGTCTAAGTTTACGTTTCACATGAAGAGCCAGGTTTCTGATCGTGTGTGTAAAAATAATTTTGTCTCTGTGTGTGGTGTTTGCAGGAGAGAGGACGCACAGGTTTGCTGAGAGCAGGAATGTGGCAGAACACGCTGACATTCCTGGAGGACTCAGACTCCACCCACACATACCTCCACTCTCTGTTTACTAACCTCCACTGTTCAGAATCATCCTCACTGTCACTACTGTTCAAATAATCAAAAGGAAGTTCAAGTTATGGACTACAAAAAAACTAATCTTTGTATTCAGAGAATCAAAAACTTTACTCCTTTTATGTAAACATAGTGTGTGTTATGAAACTCATCACAGTAGTCAACATCTTGTAAATCTTTATCAGGAAATATTGTTTCCTCAAATGACAAATCCTTGAATCTCAACCTGCTCTCTGTTTTACTTCAAAAATATTTTATCAAGACCCAAGAGCTTTTTGAAGTAATCAGAGTCTGAAAGAAATCACTGATGCAGCCTCGAATTTTGTTTGTTTTTTTAATTTCACCTGAGATATTCATTAAATCTTCATTAAAATGTGTTAAAGCTTATTTAAGTTTTATAACAGTTAAGTAAAGGTGTGCTGATGCCTTCCTGAACAGTGTATAAGACCCATAATTATACAGCCTTTGAATTAAATAGACCCAAAATAAGTTTGCTGTTTATATCAGAAACATAAAAACTCAGATGAAACATTTCCGCCCTTAAAGAACGCCTCTCTCCCTCTCTTAATTATTAGAAACAGTCAAAGCAGGCAGCAGGGATGTTAAAGTTCACATTGGAAGTCTGGAGCACTTACCTGTGAGTTCAAGCTTCTCTCAGTGTCATTGACAGTTCTTCTTTCTCCCTGCTGTGCTTTCAGGCTGATGGTCGGCTGTGACCCAAACACTCACACGCAGACACACTTCAGTGAGGAGGAGGAGGAGGAGGAGTGGAGTTGTGGAATGCGGCCTTTCTGGAAGCGCTCCGTGAAAAGTGACGTCACTCCGAAAGGTAATCAAGAACATTTACTCTGCTACAGTATTTTGGCTTTCTTACACTTTCCCTTCAGAGGAAACTGTCCTTTATAAAACTCTGTCACATGTTTCTTTAGTGCAGAAATGACTTTACACATTTAGATTTTACATCAGGTGTCACATGGTGTCTTTTCTTTCCTCTTTCCCTCTCTTCCTCTAATACACCTGTTTATCTTCATTCAGGTAAGTTGTAAACACCCACTTTTAATCTTTTCTTCCTCTTTTATACGCCTTTGTTTTACCTTTGTGAAGGTGGGCTACTCCGACCCCCCCGCCTCTAAACTGTGACATCACTGTGATACTGAAACCGGGCTCCTCCCTTTCTGTGTGTAAACCACTGAAACTAAGAGGAGTGACTCAAACAGCTCCACTCTTTAAGTCGTGCTGTTATGATTGGCAGCAGCACTTGTCACTCTTTTATGATGCTGTTAAATTTATCAACAACTTCATGATTCACAATCTGAGCAGCAACATTCAGGCTGATTTAATTTACTGTGCATCATTTTTTATTTTGTTGGCTCACAATCTAAATCCTAAACATAAATCAATTATCTTGTGGTTTCTTTTGATTTCGGTAGACCAGGGGTTCCCAAACTTTTCAGCTCGTGACCCCTAAAATAAGAGCCTAAAATGGCTTACAACGTTGTGATTATATAGGACACCACCACACACTCACTAATATGCCGATTCGTACAAACACTGGTAACACAAAGAACAACACACAAGAATACTGCAGCTCAACAACCATTAAACAATTTGATTTAGTGATTTATTGTAAGAAAAACTAGAAGCAGAATTCAGGTAATTTCCATGTAAAGACTTCATCACTGATTGGACAAATAAGACTTAAATAACAAACACACAGGTGTGTTCATCTTGATGTATGTTTACTGTGTGATCAGAGCGCCCCCTTGTGGTTTTTCCCTTCAGTTGTCAGTGATGTGTTTGAGTGCAGACTTTGTGGCCGAGTGAGTACTTAATCCAGTCAAATCGTTTTCGTCTTCTTAAGAGAACTAAAATCAATTTTCTGCTCATCAGTTTTTTTACTTTGTTTCTGTGAAGATGATTCAGAACAGCAATGGAAATCAATTTCCTGTCACCTCAATTTGATTTGAGAGAGATGTAGTTCTATTACATATAAAATTAAACCTTACTACACTGTAGACAGGAAAAGTTAAAGTGTCGGTCTTTGAGGAATTTTTCAGTGCACGAAACAAATATTATTTAATTGTTATCTTTATTAAAGGATTAATCTCAACTATCTTTAATAAGTTCATTGTTAAATGCTGGTCTTATTCCATAATATTAAGTGACTTTAATCAAAATTATGGAGACCAAGTTCTGTGAGCAAACTACGGGGTCTCCAACCCACATATCCAAGGCTCTTCATCCAGCACATGTGCTGCCATCTCTCCTGTCCTTCTCAAGTGGAGCATCGACCTGATGGTAAGTAGGTCTACTTTGTCTGAATATTTCAGTGATATGCAGACTTTACAGTTATCCCATACAAACTATGTATTGTCGGTCTTGTTTTGGATATCCTGCTGGCTTAATGTGACTGTTAAGTGGATAACTCCAGTTGTTACTGTTTCATATGCCTCCTTGAAGATTAGCTAGCTAATTATATTATCCGTTAGAATCTGGACAAGTATATGTACAAGTATATTTAATTGTACTTTTTTAAGCTAAATCAACGAATCAGTCTTTAGTTCTCATCATAGTTGTCCTTTGATTTTCAGGTTCTGCAGTTTAAGTTTGCAGTTTTAAAACATAGAAGAAGAGCTTACTGGCCCTGTGTCTACAGTGACTGTGTTCACCTTCAAAACACACTGGGTATTAAAATCCCACTTTACAAGATGTTGTTGCAGGACGGTGAGAAGGCAAGAGATCTGCACTTTTATTATTTTTTATGTTTTTGTTCTGTTGCTGAAGTCAGAATTGTTATTTCTGATTTCAGGGTCGGCCTGCTTTGTTTTCATTGTGCTTTCTGCTAACTTTCAGTCAAGCTCACTGTTAGAAAACTTGTCTTTTAATATTTTGACTGAACTGGTTATGGTTTTATTTGTATGAAAGAGTATGGGGCAACTTTCATTATCTGGAATTCATAGTTAGCAGAACTTTAAATGTTAAGTTTTTTATAGATAAGAAATAAAAATAATCTGAATTAAAGCTCATTAGTTAAAATTCATAGTATGTAGATCTGGTGTTCTAGACAATGTTGTTCCAATGTTGTTTTCAGTCACACAGATTATTAATATTCCTGACTAACAGCTGGACAGAGTGATTGTTTACATTATTTACAGTTTGAACAAAAGAAGACTGAAGAAATAAATTTCTACTGAAATCTTTAATCACAGTTTAACTCAACATGTGTGGCTTTAGGCCCATTTTCACTTTGATTATACAATCAGTAAATCATCTTCATCAAACAACATTTTCCATCAAAAACAGAAAGAACATGTAAATATCACTCCAGCTTCTTGAGCTTGCTGAACTCATGGTCTGTCTGAAATAACTCAAATAGGCCTCACTTCTCCTGCTCTCAGCCTCTTCAGACAACATTGAAACATAATCATCGAAGTCAGTGAGATGAACATCACATATTCACTGACTAAATCAAAAACACATCAAAGGATTAACTTGTTTTTACTGTGACTACAAATCGAGCCATCAAACTGTTATTGTACGAGCAGGTCATTTCATCAGCATCACTTTCTGTACTGTAGCTCTATGACTGAGCAAACACATGAAAACAACAAGGCCACAATATAACTGAAAACACAAGAAGAACATTTATGTTAGAAATACAATAAACAATGTAAGTCAGCATCTGAAGTCAGTGATATCAACATTTCTTATTTTCTGACTGTATTTAGTTTTCTTGTGACACATTCTGTGATCAGGACGATCAAAACTCCAAATCTGAATCAATGAATGAACAATTCTGACACACTTTGTTCCCCCCACATGGTCTCCCTATAGTAAATCATCATTTCATCATCTTTACTGTGTGTACCTGTTATAATACACAGAGAGCCAAACAACATAAAACATAATAAAAAACAACAATCTGTTTCATTACTCATCAAAACAAAAGAAAACACATGTTTGTGGTCTTGAAGAACATTTTCATCATTATTGCACACTTAAAATGCATGTGGGCATGAAAAATACAACAACATGAACATAAAGAGAGATTAAAAAAACAAGTCAGAGACTACATCAAAAATAGAAAAACAACAACATGATCTCTGTTTTCATCATCTGTCAGCTTGTCACTCATACCGACCTCACATTGTTCACACCTTCTGACATTATCTTTGAAAAGAAAATCTTAAACATAAAAGGTAACTGAAAGAACAAAAACTACATGAGCTGTCCTTTACACTTACATCATAGTCATCCCCTTATTCATGTACTGTTGTAAGAGTGCTGACAGAAAATATACAAAACAAAATGATTGTTCCTTTTACAAAAAAAACAACACAAAATTTCATTAGTCTTTGCTCGCATTCACCAGACCAACTGTTCACTGTCAGCAGCTGGTGAGTCAGATGAACTTAATCATAACATAGAAACATTAAAAATATAAATCAGGTGTTTGATGCCGAGCTTCTGTCTTTCTTTAAAGACTTCCATTTCTCTAAGTAAGGAAAATGTGTGAAACAATCTGTTCTGCTGAATGCCCTGATGTGTTCAGTGTCATGTGGTTCTGCCACTCCTCCTCCTCTGTTGGTCTCAAAAAACAGGAGGTGTGTAAATGTTTCCTATTTCAGGATATTTGTCAGAGTTGTGAATTGTTCATTTAATGTTGAAGGCTTCTTTTAAACCTGTCAGTGCTTGTTCCTTTGTGATGCTTCTCCAGGACTCTGGAACATCAGCTGGCTTTGCTTTGTATACTTCAGCAAATCTGTCGTTGTATTTCACCAAGACATACTTCCAGTAGTCAGACGCCTGGATGGTGCGGTCAGGAGGAATGTGCCAGTCTGGATAGTATGTGGTATAGTCTTTATAAGGATGTTCCTTCCCCTCAGTGTCTGCGTTTCTGAGTTGTCTTTCGCCCTGGACATTTGTTGTACACAGTATTTCACTCAACTTCTCAGAATCTAGAAATCTGTACATGCCAAGACCTTGAGGACGATGCATAGCTGCATGATGTACCTTGTGTTCTTTGCCTCCAGCCTCACAAGGAACTTTGCAGAATGGACATTGTTGTCCACAGCCAAACACACGCTTAAATAGCTCATCTTGTGGTTTGATTGGGAGTTTTTCCAGAGTCTCAGAGATGTCACCAGAGTTTGAGAATTCCTTCTTCAGGTCTTCTTTTAACTCATCGACTGATTTAAACAGGTTTTTTGTAAACTGATGGCATTTGCTTTGGATCTGAAACAGGATGGTTTTTTCTTCCTCCACTGAAATTGAGATGTCTTTATTTAAATAGTGTCGCATGTTGTTGATGAGTTCATGGATACTTTCCTGGTTGTCTGGTAGCAGAGTGCCATCACTGCGTTTTTTGGACTGCTTTAATGCTTGTTTGATTTTGTCAACAATGACATGCAGAATTTTATTCTTCAGTTTACACAGAGTCTGGCCCTCTGACATCTTTTGCAGGACATTCTGAAATATCCAATCCTTAACAAATATTTCATACCTTGTAATGTACTTGACAAAACTCTCAAAGTTATCCTTTTGCAGCAACTCTTCTTGAATGTTGTACTGGAAAAAAGAGCGTGAACTGTACTCTGGTGAATGGCAACTTGTCAAGATGTCATTCACAATGTCGACTCCCAGAGATCTACGGATGTACTCCTCAACAGCAGGTTTGATGCAAAATCTGACATAATCAGTTGCTTTGTGTTTGCTGTCATCTCTCTCTTTGTACAAGTCAATGAAGTCTGTCAGGTACTGTTTCTTTTTCTCTTCCAGTTTAATTTTTGGATCCCTTTGGGCCAAGTAGTTCCTGTGCATGTGAAGGAACTCTCTTGAAGCAAATCCACAAATGTGAATTTTCAGGTCAATAGCAAACTTGGGGATGAACTTGTTGCAGCTTTCCTTGAGAGACTCATCGACTTTTTCCAGAAGATCCTTTGTGAGAGAATCATGGTAATCTTTGTCTGTCTTTGCAGCATCCTGAACAAATCGTGTGCAGGATGCAATTACACTGTCTGCCAGGTTCTGTAATTCTCCTTGTATATCATTCTGAAACAAGTAATTTTTAAGGTTTGTTTTCTTTACATGTTCAGTTTTGGCCTCAAATGGAGCTTTCCCTGTTTCTTGCAGGTCAGTAATATTCTGTAGTTCTTCATTGACATTAAGATTTCCAAAATGTTTTTTCAATTGTTCAAGGACTTTGGCAGGTATATCCTGTTCTTTTAGGCCAGATATGTTTACAGAGACAGCTGCCCACACTATTTCAAACTGTTCTTCCAGCTCCTCGTCTGACAGTGTGCGTTTTTTGCAGTCGCTCAGAAGTTTCTTAACTTGCTCTTCTCTGTGTTTTCTCTGAAGGTTTTCAGCCTTTTTTGAACTTTTTTTACATTCAAGTGCACAATCCAAGTCATTGTTGGCTGAATGTTGGATTTCCTTTGTTAGACCATCGATCCTAATGATGAAGTCAGTTTTGTATTTCATTATCAGATTCACGTGTCGGTCTTTCCTCTGGAAGTAGTCCCGGAGTTTCTGATGCATTTTTGTTTTTTGTTCTGCTATTTTTTCAGACACTTCTGACTTTTTTGATTTGACCATTTCATTCAAATGAAGCTCAGACTCATTGTCAACATTCAGGATTTCCCTTACAGTTTCAGTTTTCCAGCGGGACACCTCTTTTCTGAACTCCCATTCCCACTGATTGAAGTCTTTGCAAAGGTTGTCATAGGCATGAGCCACGAGAGTGTTTCTGAAACTAAAGATGAAGTTCTCAAACTTAACAGCTCTCCACAGACTTTTTATCCACTCCAGAAACTCTGGGATGTCTGCCACATGATCCCTTTTGTCTCTTTTAACTGTCTCCAGAAGATTTTTCTTGAAATCTGCCACAGCTTCACTGTAACCTGTGTTCACTGGTGCCATTGGTGGGGTCCCGTGCCACAGTCCTGGAATATTCCAGTTATTTTTTTCCAAGTCATAGTCCAGCACATCAGTGAATAACTGTATGGAAGGATGTTTTTCCATTTCAGCTGCGATTTTGGTCATTTCGTTGAGTTGTTCCAAGAGATGTTTTCGCTCTGTCTTGGTATTTGCATGGGCAGAAACTCCAGCAACATTCTGGTGCACAAAATGACAAACTGGCTTTTTCCCGACTGTCTTCATCCTCAAGAATGCATGAGTCACAATTTGAAGAAAATCCTTCATTTCAGTTGAGTTCTCCATTGCAACATTGATCATAGTGACATCACTTAAACCGATGACAAAGGTTGCCAGCTGGTTGTCATGCTCAAAACTATCCTCTAGTTGTGCCAGACAAGGTGACCTAAGACCCTCTGTGTCAATGAGAACTATAAAGTCATAGTTCAACTCGCTTTTCATGTCATCACCTACTCTGAGAAAGAGCATGTATGCTCCTCTTGTGCATCTGCCACTGCTGACAGGAAACTGTACACCAAACATGGTGTTGAGGAGTGTTGACTTCCCTGTACTTTGAACACCCAACACAGTCAGCACCAACAGCTTGCTTTCACCTCCAACCTTGTTGTGAAGCTCCATTAGCACATCTGTCACCCACCTCTGTGGGATGTTTGACGCATCTCCATCGAGAAGTTCTAAAGGATATCCATCCAACAGCATTTCAGCAGCCAAACCAGGGAGACGAGATATTTTGTCATCAGTGTGTTGTGACTGGGATGAAAACTCATAGATGAGTCCCATCTCTCTCATGTAATGCTCTATTCCCAAAGAGCTTTCCAGCAAAGCCCGATCCAGTTCTGCAATCTGTTTCCCGTCTTTCTGTTTCTTGTTTCCTTCTTCTGTCAATTTGTGACGTAGTAAGGATTGGTTTATGGCCGGCTGCAAATGTGCATTCAGTTTAAGTTTCATCCACTTCAGGAAAAAATCTCTCTTGACTTTGTCCTGTTCAGATGATTGTTTAATGAAACTATTCATAGCGTTGGACAGTTTGTGTTTGCCAAGCTCCTCGATGATTTTTTGTTTTTCTGTTTGCAGTTGAGATTTATATACTTCCAGTCTAAGATCACCTGCATGGTTTAACCTACATTCTTCCATTACCAACTGTGCTAACTTTTTCAATTTAACAACTTGTAAAGGAAGTGCTGTGTTCTTGTACTCTGGTATAGATTGTGCACCAATTCCTTTCACAATCTCCTCAGCTGCCTTCTTTTGGTCGTCACTTATGCTTTCATCCTCAGACAGACCAAGTTCAACCGCCTTGTCAAGCATGTTCACGATTGTCATTGTAGGTTTTTTATTTGTCATGGATTTTTTGATGGCCGCACTTAGTTTCTCTGAAAACTCACTCACATTTACATCTTGGCCTTTGATTTTCACACAGCTCTTTGGTAAATCTAATTCTTTGACTGTGTTCCTGACAGTCATCATGTCCTCTTTGGCACTGTCAGCCCTTCGATTCACAACCAAGAACAGTTTATCTTTCACGTCTTGAAGAGATGTCAGAATCTTGTGCTCGTTTTCTTCAACTTTGTCCAGGAATACAAAGGTAGCAGTCGACACTTGAAACAGAAAACTGAATTGTGTATGTGACCCACCAATGTCTCCTCTCAGATTGGCAACAGCAAATGGTTTTGTAAATTTGTCAAGATTTTCTGTGCCACAGGGAAGGTACCAGCAGACTTCTACCAATCCATTTGCAATTTTCCTTTCATGGTTTCCTCCTTTCATATCTCTGTGTATGAACATGTTGTATTTGTACTGTCCAATGCTGAGAATATGATTCAAACACTGGGACTTTGATAAACTGCAATTTTTAAGTCTCACAAAGGAGAAGAAGGGCAGTTCTGTCTGGACAATGTTTTCTTCAACAAACCCTTTTGAACTTGACATTTCATGTGGACGCCACTCTTTGACGATGTCCCTCAGAGCCCACACCATCAAGGTACTCTGACTTCTGTTGCCATGTGGCAACACGAGTGGGACAGAAAACTGGCACATCGACATTTTGAGAGCCATTTCTTGTTGCAAGAAGCTGTCAGCACAAAGAAAGAGTGCTACCACGAGGTCAAGAAGGTTCACCTTATTGTCTGCAGAGTCCTCTGCAGTATAAAGGTCTAGGTCAAAGTCATCATTGTTTTCCTCCTCATCATCATCTTTGTTTGATAATTGTGTACAGTTCCTGCATTCTGCATTGATTTTAAATAGTTTCCTGAGAAAGCACCATGGTATGTCTTCCACTGATGAAACAGCTTCATCATACACACTGTTTCTGTTGATCTCCAAGAGAGAGCGAAGAGTAAGTTTGTTGGGATGAAATCTCTCCAGTCCAAGTTGTGACAGAAAGTTTAAAAGGACTGTCAAAGAGAGAGAGAACAGGTTTACAACAATAGGTCCCTGTTTGATGTTGATTTGGCATTTGTGCAAGTCATGTTTAGTATAGTGACTAGAGGTGGTTATAAGTCCAAGTTGAGTCTCTTTGCTTTATGAATAAGAATGATTAAATGTTTTAATACATCGTTATAAATATTGGGAAAATTGCTCAAATAAAACTACAGTATGCTGCTCAGTGTAAAAGGAGAATATTGGTATCAGGCATGTGATAATGATTGTAAAAGTACAACCACAATACTTGTATCCTATCTTGCCTTTTGCCGTTGTTAATTAACATTTCTCTGCAGCACTGAGCTGATCGCTTAGATCACTTTAGCCTCTAACCAGCCCTGACTGAATCAGCTGTAGGGGGCTGTCTTCGTTATGGTGTCATCTGTGGAGTGTATCGGTACAGACACAGAGCGTTATGCATTAGGAGAATGACTGACTGACTGACTCAGATTTCACCTTCCTGAGAATTGCAGACTTGATGCTTCTCGAAAACAATTAATTGCCAAGGTTTTCTTGTAGTTTGGTTGGGCCCACCTCAGATGACTAAACATTTTAGAATAGATACTAACTTCCGGGTTTTATGGATCGGATGCATGCTTTCAGGAAATCAATTGTATTTTAACACCTGCAATGCTCTGCACAATTAACCGTAAGACGTCACTTTATGTGCGCCTCCAAATCAAAGCAAACGAGCATGGATTGAATTTGATAAAATTCAGGAGGAACCTACACAGTAGCGTACTGTGCGTGCCTACTCGACAATAAATACAGTACAGATTATAGGGACTGACTACTGCATACTGCCTACTGACAGATTGAGTAGACACTTTGCAATTCATTTGCACCCAAGGAGCATGATGGTTTCTGTATTTACATGTTGAATCCAAAGTCATCCTTGGTGTGAATCCTTCAGAAAGCAATGACTGTAAGTCTAACTTGTTGTTTACATGTTGTATTGTCTTTTCTACTTTGAAGAAATTATTGAAGGAGCAAGCATGGTCACTTTTTGGCTCTTGAAAAGGAATTTGGCTCGCTGTTCATTCATTTTATCACTTGGGAAGTACAACACATAGAACGAGTAGTACAGAAACATTTAAATATTTTTACCCTTAGATGTAATTTGTGGCTTGAATGGCTCATAGATAGTTAATGGATTGCAAAACTAAAGGCTAGTTGAATGATTGGACATGTATAAATAAAGGAATTGTACCTGTTGGATCTTCTTGGTTCCGTGAAGACATGATGACATGGACACACTTTTCAATTAGCCTTCTTGTGCTGTCAGACCTGGAGGAAACATCCAATACCATTGGTTTAGTTTGACAGAATCACACATTAGGTTCTGGAGCTTCACTGCAGATCAGCTTCAAACTATTTCAACAAATCAAGCAAACATTATACCTTACTGACTGGATATATTTAAGTATATTTCCTTGCATCACTTTCAGCCCGTCAGTCTGTTTGATGTCTTTATTGAATGATTCCGCCTTTGTCCTCTTAAAGTCTGAGTTTAGTTTTCACATTTTCTTAAAATTAGTTTTTTTAAACTGTCCCCCTGTTCCCATTTTTCTTCAGTTTGTTAGAAACTAAAGTGACCAAGACAGACAAAATCCTTAACAATAATTTGACTTTTAAGAAGGAATCTGTCCAAAAGTCCAATTGAAAGTTTACCTGCAAGCTTTGTTTCATGCGTCTTCAGTGTCAGCATGTTCAGACTTTCCCATGGCTCTCTGCTGATTTTAAAATAAAAATAAACATTTAACTTTAGTTTCACAGAAAGGATTTTAAAATGTTTGCAGATCACTTGAAAACAAATAAACCTGATCAATGAACACACAATTCCCTCAGTCTGTCTCTAATAAAAAAAACAGTTAGTCATACTGTAATCACTTGATCAGCTGAAGTTAAATTCGATACGTTAGGATGAACATTCATGCAGAAAAGTATTTAGTAAAAAGGATCCAGACTCACCAGACATCCGTCGTCCCAGCAGTCTGAGCCTCTCTGTCACCCGTTTATTTTTATACTGCTCTGAAATCGAAAGCATTTGATTCACCTGACTAACAGGTTCATGTTTTTGTTTACTCTCAGATTTTTCACATTATTAAGAAGCCAATCCCTCAACTGGAATGTTCTCAGTTAAGCCTGTCTCTCTCTGTAAGATAATCAGGCTGATCTGAGGTCCTATTCCTCCTTGATTCGCAGGGTCGCTCATGACTCATGGCTTCTTGGAACCAATTATCTACCCAGATTATCTCATTGTGTGAGTGAGATCACATTCTTGATTCACTCGGTGAATGTCGGAGACAAGGCGACATAGTTCAGACATGTTTAAAATTTACAAACTGAATTGGGGAAAGCTTAACTTTGATCCCTGAAGGGAAATTAGACGTTTCCTGTGTCTTTAGTTTTTTTTACACTCTGAGTGAGTGAGCTGCCCCGGAAGGCATTCCTTAGCTGGTAGGATGGGGTGACACACCAGACATGTTGCTCGCAGGAGCTTGGAATTGAACCCTCGACCTTCCAATTGAGAGATGACGATTCTAACCACTGACCCACAACCTCCCCTGATGCAGGCACCTAATGAAGGCAATTGCATGGGAGTAGAGGCTGTTATAAAGGTATTATTCATATATAATAAGGATGCAGTCGTGTGTGCGTGATTCCGGTGGAGGTTGCCTCCTTTATTCAGGTAGAGAGACTTACTGAGGTATTCCCTGTTAAAGGTCCCATATTTTGCTTTTGCTCTTTACTGTGTTTTCAAGTCTTGGCAGCAGGGATGTTAAAGTTCACCTTGGAAGTCTGGAGCACTTACCTGTGAGTTCAAGCTTCTCTCAGTGTCATTGACGGTTCTTCTTTCTCCCTGCTGTGCTTTCAGGCTGATGGTCGGCTGTGACCCAAACAGTCAGACGCAGACACACTTCAGTGCGGAGGAGGAGGAGGAGGAGGAGGAGTGGAGTTGTGGAATGCGGCCTTTCTGGAAGCGCTCCGTGAAAAGTGACGTCACTCCGAAAGGTAATCAAGAACATTTACACTGCTACAGTATTTTGGCTTTCTTACACTTTCCCTTCAGAGGAAACTGTCCTTTATAAAACTCTGTCACATGTTTCTTTAGTGCAGAAATGACTTTACACATTTAGATTTTACATCAGGTGTCACATGGTGTCTTTTCTTTCCTCTTTCCCTCTCTTCCTCTAATACACCTGTTTATCTTCATTCAGGTAAGTTGTAAACACCCACTTTTAATCTTTTCTTCCTCTTTTATACGCCTTTGTTTTACCTTTGTGAAGGTGGGCTACTCCGACCCCCCCGCCTCTAAACTGTGACATCACTGTGATACTGAAACCGGGCTCCTCCCTTTCTGTGTGTAAACCACTGAAACTAAGAGGAGTGACTCAAACAGCTCCACTCTTTAAGTCGTGCTGTTATGATTGGCAGCAGCACTTGTCACTCTTTTATGATGCTGTTAAATTTATCAGCAACGTCATGATTCACAATCTGAGCAGCAACATTCAGGCTGATTTAATTTTTTACTGTGCATCATTTTTTATTTTGTTGGCTCACAATCTAAATCCTAAACATAAATCACAACGTTTGTGGACTGAATTAAGGAGATTTTTGTTCCAAAAATAACTAATCAAAATCGTTGATCTTTAATTATCTTGTGGTTTCTTTTGATTTCGGTAGACCAGGGGTTCCCAAACTTTTTAGCTCGTGACCCCTAAAATAAGAGCCTAAAACTGCTTACAACATTATAGGACTTCACCACACACTCACTAATACATACAAACACTGGTTACACAAAGAACAACACACAAGAATACTGCAGCTCAACAACCATTAAACAATTTGATTTAGTCTTCATCACTAAGGGGACAAATAACAAACACACAGGTGTGTTCATCTTGATGTATGTTTACTGTGTGATCAGAGCGCCACCTTGTGGTTTTTTCTTTCAGTTGTCAGTGATTTGTTGTGTTTGAGTGCAGACTTTATGACAGAGTGAGTACTTTATTGATGTTTATGAACAGCAACACTTTTATTGTAGAAATGTTCAAAATAGAAACAAACTTTGGCACATCCATTTAATAAGACAGGTGAGTAGGAGATCAATGTGTGCCTGTAAACTCCTGGATAAGGTCTAACTTGTAAACTAATATTAATGTCAACATTTCAGTACTAGACAACTGCTGAAAGCTTGTGACATTTTAAATATTGTTTTTAGTGATGTAACGATGGAAATCAATTTCCTGTCACCTCAATTTTATTTGAGAGAGATGTAGTTCTATTACATATAAAATTAAACCCTACTACACTGTAGACAGGAAAAGTTGAAGTGTAGGCCTTAAAAGGAATTTTTCAGTGCCTCAAACAAATATTATTTAATTGTTATCTTTATTAAAGGATTAATCTCAACTATCTTTAATAAGTTCATTGTTAAATGCTGGTCTTATTCCATAATATTAAGTGACTTTAATCAAAATTATGGAGACCAAGTTCTGTGAGCAAACTACGGGGTCTCCAACCCACATATCCAAGGTTCTTCATCCAGCACATGTGCTGCCATCTCTCCTGTCCTTCTCAAGTGGAGCATCGACCTGATGGTAAGTAGGTCTACTTTGTCTGAATATTTCAGTGATATGCAGACTTTACAGTTATCCCATACAAATTATGTATTGTCGGTCTTGTTTTGGATATCCTGCTGGCTTAATGTGACTGTTAAGTGGATAACTCCAGTTGTTACTGTTTCATATGCCTCCTTGAAGATTAGCTAGCTAATTATATTATCCGTTAGAATCTGGACAAGTATATGTACAAGTATATTTAATTGTACTTTTTTAAGCTAAATCAACGAATCAGTCTTTAGTTCTCATCATAGTTGTCCTTTGATTTTCAGGTTCTGCAGTTTAAGTTTGCAGTTTTAAAACATAGAAGAAGAGCTTACTGGCCCTGTGTCTACAGTGACTGTGTGTTCACCTTCAAAACACACTGGGTATTAAAATCCCACTTTACAAGATTTTGTTGCAGGACGGTGAGAAGGCAAGAGATCTGCACTTTTATTATTTTTTATGTTTTTGTTCTGTTGCTGAAGTCAGAATTGTTATTTCTGATTTCAGGGTCGGCCTGCTTTGTTTTCATTGTGCTTTCTGCACTGTTAGGGTTAGGGTTAGGGTTCACTGTTAGAAAACTTGTCATTTAATAATTTGACTGAACTGGTTATGGTTTTATTTGTATGAAAGAGTATGGGGCAACTTTCATTATCTGGAATTCATAGTTAGCAGAACTTTAAATTTTAAGTTTTGATCGATAAGAAATAAAAATAATCTGAATTAAAGCTCATTCGTTAAAATTCATAGTATGTAGATCTGGTGTTCTAGACAATGTTGTTTTCAGTCACACAGATTATTAATATTCCTGACTAACAGCTGGACAGAGTGATTGTTGACATTATTTACAGTTTGAACAAAAGAAGACTGAAGAAATAAATTTCTACTGAAATCTTTAATCACAGTTTAACTCAACATGTGTGGCTTTAGGCCCATTTTCACTTTGATTATACAATCAGTAAATCATCTTCATCAAACAACATTTCCATCAAAAACAGAAAGAACATGTAAATATCACTCCAGCTTCTTGAGCTTGCTGAACTCATGGTCTGTCTGAAATAACTCAAATAGGCCTCACTTCTCCTGCTCTCAGCCTCTTCAGACAACATTGAAACATAATCATCGAAGTCAGTGAGATGAACATCACATATTCACTGACTAAATCAAAAACACATCAAAGGATTAACTTGTTTTTACTGTGACTACAAATTGAGCCATCAAACTGTTATTGTACGAGCAGGTCATTTCATCAGCATCACTTTCTGTACTGTAGCTCTATGACTGAGCAAACACATGAAAACAAAAGGCCAAAATATAACTGAAAACACAAGAAGAACATTTATGTTAGAAATACAATAAACAATGTAAGTCAGCATCTGAAGTCAGTGATATCAACATATCTTATTTTCTGACTGTATTTAGTTTTCTTGTGACACATTCTGTGATCAAGACGATCAAAACTCCAAATCTGAATCAATGAATGAACAATTCTGACACACTTTGTTCCCCCCACATGGTCTCCCTATAGTAAATCATCATTTCATCATCTTTACTGTGTGTACCCGTTATAATACACAGAGATATACAACTACATAAAAAAACAACAAACTTTTTCATTACTCACAAAAGAAAACACATGTTCGTGGTCTTGAAGAACATTTTCATCATTATTGCACACTTAAAATGCATGTGGGCATGAAAAATACAACAACATGAACATAAAGAGAGATTAAAAAAACAAGTCAGAGACTTCATCAAAAAAAAAAAACAACATGATCTCTGTTTTCATCATCTGTCATGGTCGGCTTGTCACTCATACCGACCTCACATTGTTCACACCTTCTGACATTATCTTTGAAAAAAAAGTCTTAAACATAAAAGGTAACTGAAAGAACAAAAACTACATGAGCTGTCCTTTACACTTACATCATAGTCATCCCCTTATTCATGTACTGTTGTAAGAGTGCTGAAAGAAAATATACAAAACAAAATGATCGTTCCTTTTACAATAAAACAACACAAAATTTCATTAGTCTTTGCTCTCATTCACCAGACCAGCTGTTCACTGTCAGCAGCTGGTGAGTCAGATGAACTTAATCATAACATAGAAACATAAAAATTATAAATCAGGTGTTTGATGCCGAGCTTCTGTCTTTCTTTGAAGACTTCCATTTCTCTAAGTAAGGAAAACATGTGAAACAAGCTGTTTTTCTGAATGCCCTGAAGTGTTCAGTGTCATATGGTTCTGCCACTCCTCCTCCTCTGTTGGACATTTGCACTCAAAAAACAGGAGGTGTGTAAATGTTTCTTGTTTCAGGATATTTGTCAGAGTTGTGAATTGTTCATTTAATGTTGAAGGCTTCTTTTAAACCTGTCAGTGCTTGTTCCTTTGTGATCTTTCTCCAGGACTCTGGAACGTCAGCTGGCTTTGCTTTGTATACTTCAGCAAACCTGTCGTTGTATTTCACCAGGACATACTTCCAGTAGTCAGACGCCTCGATGGTGCGGTCAGGAGGAATGTGCCAGTCTGGATAGTATGTGGTATAGTCTCTATAAGGATGGAACTTCCCCTCAGTGACTTTGTTTCTGAATGTATATTCACCCTGGACATCTGTTGTACACAGTATTTCAACCAACTTCTGCGTGTCTAGATTTCTGTACCCGCCAAGACCTTGAGGACGGTGCACAGCTGCATGATGCTTGCTGTGTTCTTTGCCTCCAGCCTCACAAGGAACTTTGCAGAATGGACATTGTTTTCCACAGCCAAACACACGCTTAAAGAGCTCATCTTGTGGTTTGGTTGGGAGTTTTTCCAGAGTCTCAGAGATGTCACCAGAGTTTGAGAATTCCTTCTTCAGGTCTTCTTTTAACTCATCGACTGATTTAAACAGGTTTTCTGTAAACTGATGACATTTGCTTTGGATCTGAAACAGGATGGTTTTTTCTTCCTCCACTGAAATTGAGATGTCTTTATTTAAATAGTGTCGCATGTTTTTGATGAGTTCTTGGATACTTTCCTGGTTGTCAGGTAGCAGAGTGCCATCACTGCGTTTTTTGGACTGCTCTAATGCTTCTTTGATTTTGTCAACAATGACATGCAGAATTTTATTCTTCAGTTTGCACAGAGTCTGGCCCTCTGACATCTTTTGCAGGACATGCTGAAATATCCAATCCTTAACAAAAATTTCATACCTTGTAATGTACTTAACAAAACTCTCAAAGTCATCCTTTTGCAGCAACTCTTCTTGAATGTTGTACTGGAAGAAGGAACGTGAACTGTACTCTGGTGAATGGCAACTTGTCAAAATGTCATCCACAATGTCGACTCCCAGAGATCTACTGATGTACTCCTCAACAGCAGGTTTGATGCAAAATCTGACATAATCAGTTGCTTTGCGTTGGCTGTCATCTCTCTCTTTGTACAAGTCAATGAAGTCTGTCAGGTACTGTTTCTTTTTCTCTTCCAGTTTAATTTTTGGATCCCTTTGGGCCAAGTAGTTCCTGTGCATTTGAAGGAACTCTCTTGAAGCAAATCCACAAATGTGAACTTTCAGGTCAATATCAAACTTGGGCTTAAACTTGTTGCAGCTTTGCTCGAGGGATTCATTGACTTTTTCCAGAAGATCCTTTGTGAGAGAATCATGGTAATCTCTGTCTGTCTTTGCAGCATCTTGAACAAATCGTGTGCAGGATGCAATTACACTGTCTGCCAGGTTCTGTAATTCTCTTTGTACATCTTTCTGAAACAAATAATTTTTAAGGTTTGTTTTCTTTACATGTTCAGTTTTGGCCTGAAATGGACCTTTCCCTATGTCGTTCAAGTCTCCAATATTCTGTAGTTCCTCATTGACATTAAGATTTCCAAAATGTTTTTTCAACTGTTTGAGGACTTTGGCAGGTATATCCTGTTCTTTTAGGCCAGATATGTTTTCAGTGACAGCAGCCCACACTGTTTTAAACTTTTCTTTCAGCTCCTCGTCTGACAGTCTTTTGCGTTTTTTGCAGTCGCTCAGAAGTTTCTTAACTTGCTCTTCGATCACTTCTCTGTGTTTTCTGTGAAGGTTTTCAGCCTCTTTTGAACTTTTTTTACATTCAAGTGCACAATCCAAGTCATTGTTGGCTGAATGTTGGATTTCATTTGTAAGACCATTGATCCTGATGATAAAGTCAGCTTTGTATTTCATTATCAGATTCACATGTCGGTCTTTCCTCTTGAAGTAGTCCCGGAGTTTCTGATGCATTTTTGTTTTTTGTTCTGCTATTTTTTCAGACACTTCTGACTTTTTTGATTTGACCATTTCAATCAGTTGATGAAGCTCAGACTCATTGTCAACATTTTTGATTTCCACTTCAGTTTCTCTTTCACAGCAGGAAATCTCTTTTCTGAACTCCCATTCCCACTGATTGAACTCTTTGCAAAGGTTGTCATAGGCATGAGCCACAAGAGTGTTTCTGAAACTAAAGATGAAGTTCTCAAACTTCACAGCTCTCCAGAGACTTTTTATCCACTCCAGAAACTCTGGGATGTCTGCCACATGATCACTTTTGTCTCTTTTAACTGTCTCCAGAAGATTTGTCTTGAAATCTGCTACAGCTTCACTGTAACCTGTGTTCACTGGTGCCATTGGTGGGGTCCCGTGCCACAGTCCTGGAATATTCCAGTTATTTTTTTCCAAGTCATAGTCCAGCACATCAGTGAATAACTGTAAGGAAGGATGTTTTTCCATTTCAGCTGCGATTTTGGTCATTTCATTGAGTTGTTCCAAGAGATGTATTCGCTCTGTCATGTTCTTTGCATGGGCAGAAACTCCACCAACGTTCTGGTGCACAAAATGACAAACTGGCTTTTTCCCAACCTGCTTCATCCTCAAGAATGCATGAGTCGCAATTTGAAGAAAATCCTTCATTTCAGTTGAGTTCTCCATTGCAACATTGATAATAGTGACATCACTTAAACCAATGACAAAGGTTGCCAGCTGGTTGTCATGCTCAAGACTATCCTCTAGTTGTGACAAACAAGGTGACCTAAGACCCTCTGTGTCAATGAGAACTATAAAGTCATAGTTCAACTCGCTTTGCATGTCATCACCTACTCTGAGAAAGAGCATGTATGCTCCTCTTGTGCATCTGCCACTGCTGACAGGAAACTGCACACCAAACATGGTGTTGAGGAGTGTTGACTTCCCTGTACTTTGAACACCCAACACAGTCAGCACCAACAGTCTGCTTTCACCTCCAACCTTGTTGTGAAGCTCCATTAGCACATCTGTCACCCACCTCTGTGGGATGTTTGACGCATCTCCATCGAGAAGCTCTAAAGGATATCCATCCAACAGCATTTCAGCGGCCAAACCAGGGAGACAAGATATTTTGTCATCAGTTTGTTGTGACTGGGATGAAAACTCATAGATGAGTCCCATCTCTCTCATGTAATGCTCTATTCCCAAAGAGCTTTCCAGTAAAGCCTGATCCAGTTCTGCAATCTGTTTCGTGTTTTTTTGGTTTTTGTTGCATTCTTCTGTCATTTTGTGACGTAGTAAGGATAGTTTTATGGCCGGCTGCAAATGTGCATTCAGTTTAAGTTTCATCCACTTCAGGAAAAAATCTCTCTTGACTTTGTCCTGTTCAGATGATTGTTCAATGAAACTATTCATAGCTTTGGACAGTTTGTGTTTGCCAAGCTCCTCGATGATTTCTTGTTTTTCTGTTTGCAGTTGAGATTTATATTCTTCCAGTCTGAGATCACCTGCATTTTTTAACCTACATTCTTCCATTTCCAACTGTGATAACCTTTTCCACTTATCACCTTGTAAAGGAAGTGCTGTGTTCTTGTACTCAGGTATAGGTCGCACACCAATTCCTTTTGCAATCTCCTCAGCTGCCTTCTTTTGGTTGTCACTTATGCTGTCATCCTCAGACAGACCAAGTTCAACCGCCTTGTCAAGCATTTTTTCGATCGTCATTGTAGTTTTTTTATTTGTCATGGATTTTTTGATGGCCACACTTAATCTCTCTGAAAACTCCATCACTATTACATGTGGGTCTTTGATTTTCACACTGCTCTTTGGCAAATCTAATTCTTTGACTGTATTGCTGACAGTCATCATGTCCTCTTTGGCACCGTCAGCTTTGCGGTTCACAACCAAGAACAGTTTATCTTTCACTTCTTGGAGAGATGTCAGAATCTTGTGCTCGTTTTCTTCAACTTTGTCCAGGAATACAAAGGTTGCAGTCGACACTTGAACAAGAAAACTGAATTGTGTATGTGACCCACCAATGTCTCCTCTCAGATTGGCAACAGCAAATGGTTTTGGAAATGTGTCAGTATTTTCTGTGCCACAGGGAAGATACCAGCAGACTTCTACCAATCCATTTGAAAATTTCCTTTCATGGTTTCCTCCTTTCATGTCTCTGTGTATGAACATGTTGTTGTACTGGCCAAGGCTGAGAATATGATTCAAACACTGGGACTTGGATAAACTGCAGTTTTTAAGCCTCACAAATGAGAAGAAGGGCAGTTCTGTCTGGACAATGTTTTCTTCAACAAACCCTTTTGAACTGGACATTTCTTGTGGACGCCACTCTTTGACGATGTCCCTCAGAGCCCACACCATCAAGGTACTCTGACTACTGTTGCCATGTGGCAACACAAGTGGGACAGAAAACTGGCACATCGACATTTTGAGAGCCATTTCCTGTTGTAAGAAGCTGTCAGCACAAAGAAAAAGTGCTACCACGAGGTCAAGAAGGTTCATCTTACTGTCTGCAGAGTCCTCTGCAGTATGAAGGTTAAAGACATCATTGTTTTCCTCCTCATCGTCTTCTTTTTTCGATAATTGTGTACAGTTCCTGCATTTTGCATTGATTTTAAAAAGTTTCCTGAGAAAGCACCATGGTATGTCCTCCACTGATGAAACTGCCTCATCATACACACTGTTTCTGTTGAGCTCCAAGAGAGAGCGAAGAGTTAGTTTGTTGGGATGAAATCTCTCCAGTCCAAGTTGTGAGAGAAACTTTAAAAGGACTGTCAAAGAGAGAGAGAACAGGTTTACAACAATAGGTCCCTTTTTGATATTGATTTTTAAAAAATCCTTTACGTTTACCGAAAAAATGTTAGCTTTGGCATTTATGCAAGTCAGGTTTATTAGTGATTAGAGATGGGCACAAGTCACTTGAAAGTCCAAGTCTAGTGTTAATACTGTTCATGAAAGTCCATGTGAAGTCTCAAGTCTTCAGAAACAGCTGCAAGTCCAACTTAAGTCTTTGTTTTATGAATAATATTGATATATTACTTTCACTATATCTCCATGAATATCGGGAGGATTGCCAAACAAAAAATATAGATAGATAGATAGATAGATAGATAGATAGATACTTTATTGATCCCGAGGGAAATTCAAGTTACATATTTGGTACAAATATTAGGTATATGATAAGAATTGTATTAGTTTAAGTCCAGTCAAATTCTGTTCCATAGGACAGGTATTGATAAATGACTTTAGCACTATATACATTAAATTAAATTAATTTGTGGCGCAGTGGTTTGTGAGTGCAGGCTGTGTGCATGGATGGAGGCTGTTGGCCTCTACCCGGGTGGCTTGAGTTCGAATCTGACCTGTGGTTTCTTTCCCCGATTTCCGACTCTATCCACTGCCCTATGCTCTATCCACTACAATAAAAGCACAACCACCCCCCCCCAAAAAATATAAAAAACAGTATTTTACATTTCATTTAACCCCCCTGAACTGCTACCTCATCGTGTGGGGGAGTTTGAGTACCCGAATGATCCTAGGAGCTGTATTGTCAGGGGCTTTCTGTCCCCAGTAGGGTTTCCCAAGGCAATCACGTTCTAGGTGTCGGGTCAGACCAAAAGCAGGATCACCGGACACAGCTTCTGTTACCTCACTTGGGGGACTGAACTTGGTCGAGAGGTAAAGGTTAGATATAGTCAGGGCTCACCTCCATGCACGGCTTGGGCTCTGGAGCCCTGCTCCCCAAGAGGGTCTGGACTATTCCCTTCTCTGCAGTTGCCCACGGTGAGAGGCGGCGGGCTGGTGTGGGCTTGCTTATTGCCCCACAGCTCAGCCTCCATGAGTTGGAGTTCACCCTGGTGAACGAGAGGGTGGCATCCCTATGCCTTCGGGTAGGGGACAAGTCTCTGATTGTCTCGGCTTACAGACTGAACAGCAGTGCGGAGTACCCGGCCTTCCCCTGGGGCGGGTGCTGGATAGTGCTCTGACTGGGGACTCCATTGTTCTACTGGGGGACTTCATTGATCACTTGGACAACGCCAGTGAAACTTGGCGGGGGGTGATTGATTGGTATGAATGGCCTCCCCAATCTGTGTTCTTTTATTGGATTTCTGTGCTCGTCACAGTTTGTCTATATCGATCACCACGGTCGAGCACAGGGATGTCCATAAGTGTACGTGGCACCAGGACACCCTACCCAGGAGGTCGATGATAGACTTTGTTGTTGTGTCACCTCAACGAACCTGGACCTCCAGCATGCACTGGGGCGGTTTGCAGCTGGTCTGACGACCAGCACCTCTAAATCTGAGGCCATGGTTCTTGACCAAGAAATGGTGGAGCCCTTGCCCTAAGTTGAGGAGTTCAAGTATCTTGGGGTCTTGTTCACGAGTGGGGGGGGAGGATGGAGTGTGAGATTGACAGGAGGATCCGTGCAGCGTCTGCAGTCATGCAGTCGCTCTCGATCTTTCTTCCTACCCTAGGAGCTCGGCCTCATGGGAGGAGCTCGGAGTGTCCACTATATAGTGAATAGTTAATGATTTCGGACACAGCCTAAGTCTCTCGGCAGGCCTGGGAACGCCTCGGTGTCCCACTGGAAGAGCTGGAGGACGTGTCTGGGGCGAGGCAAGTCTGGGCATCTCTGCTTAGACTGCTGTCCCCGTGACCCAGCCGGCGGTAGAAAATGGATGGATGGGTGGATTTAACATCAGCAATGCTTTGCGAAATTAACCGTAAAACATCACTTTATGTGCGCCTCCAAATCAGAACAACGAGCATGGATTAATTGAATCAATATTTAATCTAGAATTAAAGTCCCTGCTGAAGTCGCTGCTTTTAAAGAACAACAACAAATGTAGCAAATGTCTGCATTATTATTAAACCTTTATTAAAACCTATATTTGAATGGTGATTTCCATATTTATGTATGCGTCTTTATTGGCTTATTTGACTTTATATGCTGAATATTACTCTTTCATTTGTACTTTCCTGTGTTATTTTATTATTGAATCAGTCTTTTACTTGATTTAGTTTTGTTTTTGTTTCCCTGACTGTGCATGTGCATTACTCTTCTTGAATCAAGCAAAAAACCAAAAACCAAAAAAAAAAACAAGGTTGGAGGCAGCCTGTTCGGTCACACAAATGCCACAGTAGGGACTGACTACTTCTTACTGCCTACTGACAGATTGAGTTGGCAATTTGCAATTCAGATGCACCAAGAAGCGTGGTGGTTTCTGTATCTGTATTTCCTAAAAACAATTACTGTAAGTCGCATTTAACATGTTTGATGGTTTATTTTGATACACTATGGGTCTGATTTACTAAGATCTCAATTAAAGAGAACTAAATTGTGTGTTTGGTTTCCCTCTTTTCTTCCCTCCCTCTTTTGAATCAATTGTCATACTTTGCACAGGAGGTGCGAGTCTGATCGGACCTAAATGCCATGGCAACAGGTACTGAATTTGGGGGTACAAGCAGTGGTGAGGCCCTCGAATCCAAGCGTCCCACAGCGCAAGAGATGAACACGCTCAGGAGACGCGCTCAGGAGACGTGCTCCGGAGCGCACCGGATACACGCAATTCGAGAAAAAGGAAATGCCTAGTTAAAATGTAATGTTGGCGAGAAGAGGGAAATAGGACGACATTAGTGTCAATGTTGAAATTCTTTAGAAAGCAGACGCTGTGAATGTTAACAGTTTAATCACGGTGTTTCTTTTAAACTATTATTGAAGCAAGATAAAAAAAATAAATGCATACCATTTATTTTCATTGTCATTTAAACATGTTAACACATCTTTTATTGTGCTTATGTCTCCTCCTAACTGCAGCTTGCAGTGCGTAACACTGGGGCTCTTGGATTAGCACGTTCTTTACAAAGGTGTTAAATTCAGACACCGTCACAATCACTGCAATTTTTGCCTGGCTTGGTAAATCACATTGCGTGCACTAACTTAACTTCTTTCATTTTTTCCTCCCAGTATTTTGCACGCTGAGGCAGAAATGCCTCGTTTTGTATATTCATTAAGGGAAACGTACTATTTTGATAATAGGAGTTTTTTTGCTCAGATGAAAGACGCAATCCTCACTGCACGCTGTTAGTAGATCAGATAGCAAATTTTTTGCTGGTGGTATCAAGTTTGCACACGTTTTAATACACACAAATGTTTAGTAAATCAGGCCCTATCTGCACTGACATTTATTCTAAGTTTATAGGAATTTAATGTAACACTTACATGATTTACTTTAATGATGTTTCATAGCCAATAACTAAATGCAGCTAGTATTTTCTTTTCTAGTTCTATCTTGTCTACTTTGAAGAATTAATTAAAGGAGCAAGCTCGCTCACTTATTGGCTCTTGAAAAGTAGTTTGGCTGGCTGTTTATTCATGTTATCGCTTAGAAAGAATAGAACATTGAATAGATCATAGATTAATTAGTTTTGGTCATAGATTAGTTAATGGATTACAAAACTAAAGGCCGATGCAGTTTTGTGAAGGGATTGTACCTGTTGGATCTTCTTCTTGGTTCCGTGAAGACATGATGACATGGACACACTTTTCAGTTACCCTTCTTGTGCTTTCAAACCTGAAGGAAACATCCAATACCATTGGTTTAGTTTGACAGAATCACACATTAGGTTCTGGAGCTTCACTGCAGATCAGCTTTAAACTATTACGAATCAAGCAAACACTGTACCTTACTGACTGGATATATGTAGGTAAATATTTCCTTGTAAAATTAAACATGAAACTGTACACAAAGTCAATTAATTGAGAAAATATGGTGTCCAAAGGCATGTATATGTAATTCAACTTAGGAGATGGTTAAAAAAATCTCAATGGCTCTGAAAATTGCTTCCTGTAAATGTGTTAGGCGTTACCACCATATTTACTCAAACAGACAAACACCCACAGCTTCTTCAGATACCAAAGTTTTGGCTGAAAGTCAGAAAATGGAGCCAAAACTTTTCTCTTCCTGCTTCTGTTTTCTCAAACGCATTCTTTCCATGAACAGTTTCTTCTTCTCAAGAGTTTGGACTCTGTCCAAGCATTTAACCCATTTTAGACTTCAAAGAAGCTTAAGCCCCGTTTTCACTGAGCGGTCCGACTCGGTTCGTCTCGGTACGGCGTGTTTCCATAGACTAATCCCGGGAAAGATTCCGAAATAGCCGACCCGTAATGTCCTACTTTTTGGGACCCTTTCGTCGGGGTGCAAAGAATATCGAGCTGACCTGAAAAGGTGGAGCTAAACACAGCAGTCCGTTGATTGATCAAAAGAATCATCACTTCCGGTTTGACAACAGTAAACAAAACCCTGACATGTTTAAATACACAGGCGATTGTTTACGTCTGTATTTCTCCTCGCCGCACACAGCCAACCCCTGAAACAAAGCTTGATTGAGTTTTTGTAATAAAGAGTCACATATCAGTGACAAAGTGGATGAACTTCTGGATTTCTTCCATTGTTGGTTTTGTTTTTGTAGCGTTTTTCTCCTTTGTGGAGTTTATTAGTTAGCTGTTTTGCTAACAGCAAACTGTACCGATCCGTACTGGACTGCTGTGTGGAAACGGGGCTTAAGACATTTTACATTTAGGGCAGACGGAGGAGACTTGTAAACATGCAACCATGTAAAGGCAGAGATTACATGCTGTTGTGTAACATCAGGCTATGTAGTTTGTTTAAAGAGGACATATTCTCCCCCTTTTCAACCAGCCCCCTGTGCTATAAATGAAACATCTTTGTTTCTGAGCTTTGGTCCAAACATACTATGAATCAAGCAGCAGAGGAGGTTTGTGACCCTGTAGAAACCAACTCTCTCAGAATGCTCCGTTTTGGTGTGTGTGTCACTTTAAGTGCAAGGCCCCCCCTGAGTTTTCCCGGTAGACATGCCCGGTTTGCTGTAGGCTGGAGGTGGAGTCAATGGGTGGTGATACCAGAGGAGGGGATTCAATTTTTTTTTTTTTTTTTTTACCTAATCCAAGTTGTGATGTCACAAGTTAAGAACATGTGAACATGAGCATTTTTCTCCATGTGGTAAGACTTCTGCAGACCACAAAAAAGGACTAGATGGGATTATTTCACATTTTGTGGGACTGTAGACACTCAGGTTACCCCAAAAAATGTTCAAAAACCATAAAAGTGGATTTTTCATCATATGTCCTTTTTAATAAAAGAAAGTATCTTGTTCTATAGGAAAGGTATGACTTGTCTTGGTGATATACTTTTTGTTTTTTAAATAAATTTAACTCGACCTTCGGGGGGGGGGGTTTGAATAGGAATGCTAACGGTTTGCATCGCGAATGTATCAACTGTTGTTATCTCACGTTGTAACCTTATTAAACATACTCAAAATACATACTCAAAATAAACAATGCAAGATCTGAACATGAATTGACGCTCACAGGCAAATGTTTCGGCCGTATGACTAGAAGAAAATATGGAGACATTGTTAGCTTCTCTTGTTGCATAACTTCTGTGAAGTAAGTCACCTACGGCAACCCTTAAGGCACAAAATATATCAACACTTATGACCAGATTTCTCTGAAACTGACACTAAAAACACACCATCGGTGTGTTTCTTCTTAATAAATAAATCTGAAATCAATTCTTAACTTTAGTTTTCAGTCTATTAATTTAGAGTTCTGGCATTTAAAGTTTTAACTGGTATGATGTAATTTCCTGTCATGTTTGTAAATGTTAATGTACATTGAGAACATTGCACAAGCTTGATTTGAAGAAAATCGTGATAAAAATCGAAATCGCAATTTCTGCCAGAAAAATCGCAATTCAATCTTTTCCTAAAATTGTTTAGCCTTAAGTGGTAGTGACAATGTTTTAGTTGCGTGCAATTTTTTACGCATTTTGTCATTAAACAAAATAATCTGAAAACTAAACTAAAACCACCCTATCGTCAAAATCCTGCTCCTCAAAAATCAGCAGTGGTGGTCATATTTTACCAGCAATACTGCTTGATGCATCCTGGGGAAATACTGAAAGCCTTTTGTCTGAGTATTTTTTTTTTACATAGAAATAACTGTATTTTCTTTTCCTGTAAAACATTTTAAGTGTCTAATGAGAAAAAATAATTCACTGAGAAAAATTACGAGGAAAAAAAACAACAAATTTGTTTTGCTTTCTTGCTTTTTTTTGTTTGTTGACTCTGTTCAGAAATGTTCCCACTGAAATGAAGGAAAGTATCTGAAACTCTGAAACTATTTAATTTTTTTTTTTTTACAGTAAAAAAATACCCAAAACCTGTGGGTACTCGAGTTTTTGTTCATTAGATAATTTAAGTAATCGAGTACAGGGATTACTGTAATATACCATGCCTACTTAGCAGTGGTATCATGTTTATAAATGAATCTGTCCTAAAGTCCCATTGAATGCTTACCTGCAAGCTCTGGTTCATGCGTCTTCAGTGTCAGCATGTTCAGACTTTCCCATAGCAGATCTTTTCGAGCTTCAGACAGGCCATAAGTTCTCTAAGCCATTGGGCGTGGGTTGGCGGAGCAGCATCTAAATTTCACTAAAATCACCAAAAGTGACGCAAATTAAATTGTGCAGCGCTTACTGGGAGTGAAACAGGTGTCCCTCCTGTGGTGCCAAAAAGAGCCAGCAGAGGATTAGGTTCTAAATTCAAATGAAGGACCAGAGACAATGTTTGAAAGACTTCTCTCCAGTATTTTTCCAGACTGGGACACGACCCGAACATGCGGATAAGAGAAGCCTCAGCAGTCCTACATTTATCACAACTGGGATCAACATCTGGATAGAAGCGGGATAATTTGGCTTTTGATATGTGGGCCCTATACACTACTTTGAACTGTAGCAGGCTATGACGAGCACAGAGGGAAGTTGAATTGTCCAGCTTAAAAACTGAACTCCAAGTGTCATCTGAAACAGACTATCTGAAATCTTCCCAGGAAGATTTGATTTTGTCAAGGGGGACATTTTTGAAAACTACCAGTCTGTCATATATTATTGATATTAGCCCTTTCCGTGAGGGATGCAGATTAAGAAGAGCATCAACAACCTCCGTGTCAGGTGTCTCTTGGAAGTTTGGTAATTGACTACGGAGGAAATGATGAAGTTGCAGTGCTCGGTAGGCTGAATGAAGTTGTTCAAATGAAGCAAAACTGTTTTCTATAAAGCTCAAGTTAAATTAATAATTAAATATATTAGGATGAACATTCATGCAGAAAAGTTTTCAGTAAAAAGGTTCCAGACTCACCAGACATCCGTCGTCCCAGCAGTCTGAGCCTCTCTGTCATCTCTCCTTTTTATGCTGCTCTGAAATCGAAAGCATTTGATTTACCTGACTAACAGGTTCATGTTTTTGTTTATTCTCAGATTTTTCACATTATTAAAAAGCCAATCCCTCAACTGGAATGTTCTCAGTTAAGCCTGTCTCCCTCTGTAAGATAATCAGGCTGATCTGAGGTCCTATTCCTCCTTGATTCGCAGGGTCGCTCCTGACTCAAGGCTTCATAGAACCATCATCTGCCCAATCTCTACGAATGTCAGAGACGACCCAATATATTTCAGACATGTTTGATATATAGGAACTGACTACAATCTTGACGATTATGTCCTGAATTCGTCCTGAATTACAAGAGACAAGGGTGGACTGTAGTCATGGCAACCCACTGTTTGTTTTTGTTGGGGTTATAACATAATGTCAACGTGCCGTCCTGATTTCACTCGTACAGTGTGAGCTCTCAGGTCATGCCAACAATCGGGTCAAACAGTGTGAGTACCTAAATCCCAGGGTCTGGTCAGGTGTCGTAAATGATCCAGTCATACAGTGTGAGTTGACATGCCACCTCGATGATTTGCTATTAGTGTGTTTTCCAGGTTGTCTTGTGCATGATCAGGCACATCTATTTGCACAAATTCAAAGCCAGCGGAAGCACATCTACTACGTCCTCGTGTTAGCTATAGCAGTAGCTGCATGTTATGCTCGGCCCCTAGCCCGCCCCCCCAGATGAAATTTGCCAGTATGATGTCACTGATTCAAGCCCATTGGCTCGTTGTAGCAAGACGGAGCAACCAGAGTGTTGCAAGCAGATGAGAGACGCTGCATGGAGTAGCAGTACGTGAAAACACACACTTTTTTTGAACATTAGAAATTGTGGACATACTTTGGTAGGCACATAAATTAGATGATGAACCCCAAAAAGGGTAGGGTTAGGGTTAGGGTTAGAATATGGGACCTTAAATATCTTTGTTAGGAGCTTCAGCTGCAGAGTATACCCATCATAGGAGCGATCCTGTCCTCCAGTTCAAAAAAGGAACACGTGGAGGGTCTATCCAGTATGGTGAAAGAGACTCAGGAGGAGAGCCACTTAAAGTACCCTGTTGTGAGACAAATGAATCCAAATTTATGCCAGGACAACATGAAGCATCTCATCTGGCAGGAGGTGACTGCTGGTACATAACTATTGTTACATTGTTTTTGTATAATTTAATTCCTGATAATGGAAACATTTGCATGCAACTCAAACTATTTCATCAAACTATTTTTGCTTGTTGATAATGTGCTGGCATGAGCATCTGTGAAAACAATTTCATAGTCAACTTCTGTCAAGTGTCAGAAATGTTATCCAGCAGGTAGACACACCTGTGTAAGGAGGAAGTGTATATACATGGTCTGTTTCTGAGAAATCACAATCTGGCACTTACCCGAAGTGTTGTCTGGTTTCAGAGAAACGCTTTTACTCATTTGGAATAAAGTCAAATTGTAAATTTCGAAGTGTTGTGTAAGACAAGAATGAAGATTTAGTTTGTTGATCCCTGCAAGGGGAACTTCTGTTTTTATACTTTAAGTCATGCAACACATGGTCAAACAATGTCCCGTTGACATGCATTAATGGAGAGATGTCAAAGTTGCCCCCAGCAGGCGCTCCTGAGCTGGTTGGTTGGAGTGGGGAGTCAGTTCTTTCGCAGTGCCCAGGAAGTGAACTGACACCTCTCCAGCATCTTGTGTTCAGGGGGCGTGTCACATGCTTAGACAGTAATACCAGGAAGGTTGTGGCTGTAAGATGGGATGACGATCAAATTCTGAATCGACTGAAGTTATTTGTTCTTATATAACAACTGTTTTCCTTCTAATCACAGTAATGATGTAAATAAACAGCTGATGAGTGGTGGTATGGACTAGTTGTGATTTAAAATTCAGAGCCCACCCAGTCCGAGACGAGATGAAACTGAGACCTCCTTGTGTTACTATCTCCGACTGGATCGGATCCCAACAGTTGCTCCCAGCGCCCGGCAAAACTCCTTCCATACTTGAGAGGTAAACTGTGGACCACGGTCGGAGACTATGTCGGAGGGAATCCCATGGAGGCGGAAAACGTTGTCCACAAGGAGCCTAGCCGTTTCTGTGGCTGTTGGTAGCTTGGGAAGAGCCACAAAATGAACCACTTTAGAAAAACGATCCACAACCGTTAATATGGTATTGTTACCTCTCGACGGCGGCAGACCAGTCACAAAGTCTAGAGCAATATGGGACCAAAGACGGCCGGGCACTGGGAGTGGATGGAGGAGACCAGCCGGAGGACGATGTGAGGCCTTTCCACGGGCGCAGACGGTGCAAGCCTTCACATATTCCCTGGTGTCTGTGGTTATGGTGGGCCACCAGAAATATCGACGGATGAGACACAGGGTTTGAGCAATCCCCGGGTGACATGCAAATTTAGAAGTGTGTCCCCACTGAAGGACCTGGGAACGAACAGAGTCAGGTACAAACAAACGATCAGGTGGACCTCCACCAGGGTCAGGGTGTGGCTGAAGTGCTTCTCTCACCTTTGACTCAATCGCCCAGGTCAATGATGCCACCAGGCAGGATGACGGCAAGATGGTGTCAGGAACGGCAGGCTTGTCTTGACTGGCACAGATTCATTATCACCAGCCTTTTCTGCCCTAACATCTGCCTGTCCACCATAATACGGCTTCAGAAGGTTGACATGACACCACTGAACTTTCTTTCTCCTACTAGGCGTATGAATCAGATAGTCAACCTCAGACATACAACTCTTAACCGTATATGGACCACTAAACTTAGCCTGGAAAGGAGAACCCACAACGGGCAACAACATCAATACTTGATCACCTGGTTCAAATTGTCGAGACCTAGCCTTGCGATCAAAAAGATCCTTCATCTTTTTCTGAGCCCCACCAAGCTGCTTTCGTGCAGCTGCACAAGCAGTATACAAACTCAACTAATTCAAAATATGGTCAGGGGGATCAACAGTTTTCCACTGGTCACTTAACACCGCCAGGGGGCCACGTACAATGTGCCCAAAAACCAATTCATTTGGTGCAAAACCTGTACTCCTGACAAACTTCACGCACTGCCATCAAGAACCAAGGCAGACCTTCTTCCCAGTCACCTGAAAGCTCATTACAATAGGAACGTAGCATTGATTTCAAGGTCTGGTGAAATCTCTCCAGAGTTCCCTGAGACTCTGGATGATATGCACTGGAAACATTGTGTTTCACTTTAAGCTGCTTCAACACCTGAGCAAAAGTACGAGACATAAAGTTTGTCCCCTGATCTGTTTGTATCACCCTTGGAATGCCAAAGGTGGAAATAAAAGTAGTCAAGGCCCTCAAAACAGGCTTCACCTTTATCGAGCGCAAAGGAGAGGCTGCAGGGTACCTTGTACTCTTGCACGTTATGGTCAACAAGAAAATACTTCCACTTTTACTCTTTGGCAGAGGACCAACACAATCCACAATCAAGTACTCAAATGGATTTTCCACAACAGTAATTGGGCACAAAGGAGCTGGCCTGACCTTCTGATTGGGCTTGCCAGTCAGCTGACACGTATGACACGTCTTACAATACAGAGATACATCCCTCTACAACAATGGCCAGAAGAAATGACGAAGCACCCAGTCATAGGTCTTCCTAATCCCCAAATGTCCTGCAACTCCATCATGTGAGCTGCTCAACACCAATTTCCTAAATGCAGAAGGCACCACCACTTGAGTTACCTGATCGACATTCACATTATCCACTCTCCGTGTCCACTTCCTGAGTAGCACCCCCTCCCTAAAGAAGTAACCACTTTCCATCTCCTGTATTTTTCCCTCAGAACAAACCATGTGAAATAAAGAGGACAATGTGGGATCTACTACCTTTTCTGCAATAAGTTCTTCCCTACTGACAGACATCAAAGGCAAAGGACAGAGGGAGGTCTGATCTCTAATGTCCACTGGAACTTCACCTTGAGAACACAACAGTGAGGAACCTGACAGTGTCGACCCTTCACTGTTTCCTGCAACCATTCTACTCATTGCCCGAGTAACGGCACAAACAGGAAAAACAGTTGGATGTTGTCTCGCACACTCATCTGGACCTTGAGAGTACTCGGGTGATACAGTCACTACAAGAGAAGGGGAATCGTCTTTCCACACTCTTGCCCCTGCCAGGTCATTACCCAATATAACATCCTCCATTGGCAATGAGTTCCGCACCCCCATGACCACCTCACCCTTAACTAGATCTGAAAAGAGGGTAAGACCATGCAATGGTACAAACAGTGGAACCAAACTAATTCCAAGAACTGGAGTCCTCTCACAAGTGTCTGTGGCTGAAGAAAACGGCAACATGTGGTCCAAAATGAAACTCTGGGATGCTCCTGAATCCCTCAAAATTTTGACAGACTTTCTTTCGCCATCATTCAGAGACACAAACCCCTTGGATATGAAAGGAGTATACAATTCATCCGTCCCCTTTGATGACAGTTGAGGAGATGTTTCTAACACTCCCCGAGTCCGCACTGCTGAACTTGAAGCCACCAGACCAACCGATTTCACATACACTTGAATTGGCTGAATCCTGGTCTGACCTGGAAATTGGACATTCTCCTTTCCAGTGACCTTTATTTTTACATGAATGGCACACTTTTCCTGGATCAAATTTACCATCGGTACCCGGTACACTTCTTACATTTGCCCATGAACCCCGATCAGCCCCGACAAATTTCCCTGGACTAAGCCTCCCATAGTCCTTTGTATCTCTGCGCCAGTCTGGGGAAGTAGCATGAGTCAACACATACTCATCTGCTAGCACCGCAGCCGCTGAAGCTGTCTTAACCTTACTCTCCTCAGGTTCCAAAATACCTCCTGCAACTGCCAACCCCTCAACAATGACCCTTAAGTCATCTTTCCTAGGAATAATCTCAGTCTTCTTCCAACCTAAATGCACAGCTAAATGAACCAAATCTGCCTTTGTAAATTGAGACAATGTTCTCCGAGAAGGCCGCTCCAAAAACTCCACCAAAGGATTTTTGTGTTTGGTTGACATATTGTACACAAAAGAGACACTTTTAACATTAAGCCCTTGTAACTATTTAAAGAAAGTCACCTTCGGTGCAACACACAATGCACAACCATAGAGAGGGCTGATTGAGAAAAAGGAGCATTCCCCCAGCTGCACTGCCTACCCAAATCTTAATAACTTAACCCTAGAATCTTTGTATGCGTACTGGTGGTGGGTACTTATGTGCTTAAAGCCCGCTTGCAAAGGGGAAAACAAATTGTCTTCAGCCAATGCTACGGATAGCACCCCCGACAACCGCTTTAAGCCACACGGACAACATACAAAAATAAAAAAACCTGAAAAAAACAAACTCAACAGACTGCTGCTACATCCTATGCAGGGGAAAAATACAAGCTCCCGAAAAATGTTTTCACAACCCTTCTACAGCCACACACTGTATGAGCACATAACCAATCTCCAATAAGCAACCAGTTTAACAATGACTAAAACACACACAAGGGAAAACAGAATGTCACTTCTCCAGATTACTACAAAGCAGCTAAACAATCAACATACTGACTTATTTCCTCATTGGACGAGCCCCCATTTTGTTACGACCAGCTCGTTTAGGTCCTAACAAATAGTGGAGAACCACACAGCCAGTTTGCTTTTAAGGGATATTTATTGTACAATCACCCCAAAACACATGTAGCAGGTTGTTGATCTTGGTGGTCCACCGACGAGTGAGAGAGAGAAAGCCTTGGCAGCCTGGCTTATATGCCCTCCCACTCAGCTGTACTTCATCTGCAATCAACAGTAGGTGCAGGTCTCCAAACAACCAGCAGGCATGCCACCTCCAACCACCAGATGACGCCAACAAACTGAAACACAAACCAAACATAGTACCAAGCAAAAACAGGGGCCATCACAATGACTGAAACTAAGAGGAGTGACTCAAACAAGTCGTGCTGTTATGATTGGCAGCAGCACTTGTCACTCTTTTATGATGCTGTTAAATTTATCAGCAACGTCATGATTCACAATCTGAGCAGCAACATTCAGGCTGATTTAATTTTTACTGTGTATCATTTTTTATTTTGTTGGCTCACAATCTAAATCCTAAACATAAATCACAACGTTTGTGGACTGAATTAAGGAGATTTTTGTACCAAAAATAACCTAATAATCAAAATTGTTGCTCTTTAATTATCTTGTGGTTTCTTTTGATTTCGGTAGACCAGGGGTTCCCAAACTTTTTAGCTCGTGACGTCCCAAATAAGAGCCTAAAATGGCTTACAACGTTGTGATTATATAGGACACCACCACACACTCACTAATACGTACAAACACTGGTAACACAAAGAACAACACACAAGAATACTGCAGCTCAACAACCATTAAACAATTTGATTTAGTGATTTATTGTAAGAAAAACTAGAAGCAGAATTCAGGTAATTTCCATGTAAAGACTTCATCACTGATTGGACAAATAAGACTTAAATAACAGACACACAGGTGTGTGCATCTTTATGTATGTTTACTGTGTGATCAGAGCGCCCCCTTGTGGTTTTCTTCCTTCAGTTGTCAGTGATGTGTTTGAGTGCAGACTTTGTGGCTGAGTGAGTACTTAATCCAGTCAAATCGTTTTTGTCTTCTTAAGAGAACTAAAATCAATTTTCTGCTCATCAGTTTTTTTTACTTTGTTTCTGTGAAGATGATTCAGAACAGCAATGGAAATCAATTTCCTGTCACCTCAATTTGATTTGAGAGAGATGTAGTTCTATTACATATCAAATTAAACCCTACTACACTGTAGACAGGAAAAGTTAAAGTGTAGGCCTTAAAGGAATTTTTCAGTGCATCAAACAAATATTATTTAATTGTGTTATCTTTATTAAAGGATTAATCTCAACTATCTTTAATAAGTTCATTGTTAAATGCTGGTCTAATACCATAATATAAAGTGACTTTACTCTAAATTATGGAGACCAAATTCTGTGAGCAAACTACGGGGTCTCCAACCCACATATCCAAGGTTCTTCATCCAGCACATGTGCTGCCATCTCTCCTGTCCTTCTCAAGTGGAGCATCGACCTGATGGTAAGTAGGTCTACTTTGTCTGAATATTTCAGTGATATGCAGACTTTATAGTTATCCCATACAAATTATGTATTGTCGGTCTTGTTTTGGATATCCTGCTGGCTTAATGTGACTGTTAAGTGGATAACTCCAGTTGTTACTGTTACATATGCCTCCTTGAAGATTAGCTAGCTAATTATGTTATCCGTTAGAATCTGGAGATATTTTCAAAATGAAAGTTAACTTGTGGTCTTATGTACAGCACTCTGTTCATGTTTACAAGTATATTTAATTGTTCTTTTATCAAGCTGAATAAACTAATCAGTCTTTAATTCTCATCATAGTTGTCCTATGATTTTCAGGTTCTGCAGTTTAGCCAGCTCAAGTCAAGAAGTTCTGTTGAGGCATCATCGACTAAAACACAGAAGAAGAGCTTACTGGCCCTGTGTCTACAGTGACTGTGTGTGTGCACCTTCAAAACACACTGAGTTTTAAAATCCCACCTTACAAGATGTTGTTGCAGGACGGTGAGAAGGCAAGAGATCTGCACTTTTATCATTTTTTATGTTTTTGTTCTGTTGCTGAAGTCAGAATTGTTATTTCTGATTTCAGGGTCGGCCTGCATCTCAGTTTTCATTGTGCTTTCTGCTAACTTTCAGTCAAGTTCACTGTTAGAAAACTTGTCATTTAATAATTTGACTGAACTGGTTATGGTTGTAATTGCATGAAAGAGTATGGGGCAACTTTCATTATCTGGAATTTATAGTTAGTAGAACTTTAAACTTTAAGTTTTTATTGATAAGAAATAAAAAATAATCTGAATAAAAGCTCATTTGTTAGCCCAACTTCTAATGTTTAGAAATCATAGTATGTAGAACTCAAAATACATTATTTACAGTTTGAACAAAAGAAGACTGAAGAAATAAATTTCTACTGAAATCTTTAATCACAGTTTAAATCAACATGTGTGGCTTTAGGCCCATTTTCAATTTGATTATACAATCAGTAAATCATCTTCATCAAACAACATTTTCCATCAAAAACAGAAAGATCATGTAAATATCACTCCAGCTTCTTGAGCTTGCTGAACTCATGGTCTGTCTGAAATAACTCAAATAGGCCTCACTTCTCCTGCTCTCAGCCTCTTCAGACAACATTGAAACATAATCATCGAAGTCAGTGAGATGAACATCACATATTCACTGACTAAATCAAAAACACATCAAAGGATTAACTTGTTTTTACTGTGACTACAAATTGAGCCATCAAACTGTTATTGTACGAGAAGGTCATTTCATCAGCATCACTTTCTGTACTGTAGCTCTATGACAGAGCAAACACATGAAAACAACAAGGCCAAAATATAACTGAAAACATTTATGTTAGAAATACAATAAACAATGTAAGTCAGCATCTGAAGTCAGTGATCTCAACATTTCTTATTTTCTGACTGTATTTAGTTTTCTTGTGACACATTCTGTGATCAGGACGATCAAAACTCCAAATCTGAATCAATGTAGAATCATTCTGTCACAAACACTGCAGATGATCTTTTTCCCCCTGCATGGTCTCTCTATAGTAAATCATCATTTCATCATCTTTACTGTGTGTACCCGTTATAATACACAGAGATATACAACTACAAAAAACAACAACAAACTTTTTCATTACTCATTAAAACAAACAAAAGAAAACACATGTTCGTGGTCTTGAAGAACATTTTCATCATTATTGCACACTTAAAATGCATGTGGGCATGAAAAATACAACAACATGAACATAAAGAGAGATTAAAAAAACAAGTCAGAGACTTCATCAAAAATAGAAAAACAACAACATGATCTCTGTTTTCATCATCTGTCATGGTCAGCTTGTCACTCATTCCGACCTCACATTGTTCACACTTTCAGACATTATCTTTGAAAAGAAAATCTTAAACACAAAAGGTAACTGAAAGAACAAAAACTACATGAGCTGTCCTTTACACTTAGATCATAGTCATCCCCTTATTCATGTACTGTTATAAGAGTACTGAAAGAAACTATACAAAACAAAATGATTGTTCTATTTTTAAAAAAACAACACAAAGAAGACTTATTCAAAAGAGAAAACTACTTCAATTTTTGCACTCTGGTCAACTCATCACTCGCGTTCACCAGACCAACTGTTCACTGTCAGCAGCTGGTGAGTCAGATGAACTTAATCATAACATAAATGCATCAAAAATATAAATCAGGTGTTTGATGCCGAGCTTCTGTCTTTCTTTAAAGACTTCCATTTCTGAAATTGAGATGTCTTTATTTAAATACTGTCGCATGTTTTTGATGAGTTCTTGGATACTTTCCTGGTTGTCTGGTAACAGAGTGCCATCACTGCGTTTTGTGGACTGCTTTAATGCTTGTTTGATTTTGTCAACAATGACATGCAGAATTTTATTCTTCAGTTTACACAGAGTCTGGCCCTCTGACATCTTTTGCAGGACATGCTGAAATATCCAAACCTTAACAAATATTTCATACCTTTTAATTACTTGACAAAACTCTCAAAGTCATCCTTTTTCAGCAACTCTTCTTGAATGTTGTACTGGAAGAAGGAACGTGAACTGTACTCTGGTGAATGTAAAATATCATCCACAATGTCGACTCCCAGAGATCTACTGATGTACTCCTCAACAGCAGGTTTGATGCAAAATATGACATAATCAGTTGCTTTGCGTTGGCTGTCATGTCTCTCTTTGTTTGTACAAATCAATGAAGTCTGTCAGGTACTGTTTCTTTTTCTCTTCCAGTATAATTTTTGGATCCCTTTGGGCCAAGTATTTTCTGTGCATGTGAAGGAACTCTCTTGAGGCAAATCCACAAATGTGAACTTTCAGGTCAATAGCAAACTGGGGCTTGAACTTTTTGCAGCTTTGCTTGAGGGATTCATCAACTTTTTCCAGAAGATCCTTTGTGAGAGAATCATGGTAATCTCTGTCTGTCTTTGCAGCATCCTGAACAAATCGTGTGCAGGATGCAATTACACTGTCTGCCAGCCTCTGTAATTCTCTTTGTATATCTTTCAGAAAAAAGTAATTTTTAAGTTTTGTCTTCTTTACATGTTCAGTTTTGGCCTGAAATCGATCTTTCCCTGTTTCTTGCAAGTCAGTATTATTCTGTAGTTCTTCATTGACATTGAGATTTCCAAAATGTTTTCTCAACTGTTTAAGGACTTTGGCAGGTATATCCTGTTCTTTTAGGCCAGATATGTTTTCAGTGACAGCAGCCCACACTTTTTCAAACTCTTCTTTCAGCTCCTCGTCTGACAGTCTTTTGCATTTTTTGCAGTCGCTCAGAAGTTTGTTAACTTGCTCTTCGATCACTTCTCTGTGTTTTCTGTGAAGGTTTTCAGCCTCTTTTAAACTTTTTTTACATTCAAGTGCACAAGCCAAGTTTTTGTTGGCTGAATGTTGGATTTCATTTGTAAGACCATGGATCCTGATGATGAAGTCAGCTTTGTATTTCATTATCAGATTCACATGTCGGTCTTTCCTCTTGAAGTAGTCCTGAAGTTTCTGATGCATTTTTGTTTTTTGTTCTGCTATTTTGTCAGACACTTCTGACTTTTTTGATTCGACAGTTTCATTCAGTTGATGAAGCTCAGACTCATTGTCAGCATTCAGAATTTCCATTTCAGTTTCTCTTTCACAGCAGGAAATCTGTTTTCTGAACTCCCATTCCCACTGATTGAAGTCTTTGCAAAGGTTGTCATAGGCATGAGCCACAAGAGTGTTTCTGAAACTAAAGATGAAGTTCTCAAACTTAACTGCTCTCCACAGACTTTTCATCCACTCCAGAAACTCTGGGATGTCTGCCACATGATCACTTTTGTCTCTTTTAACTGTCTCCAGAAGATTTTTCTTGAAATCTGCCACAGCTTCACTGTAACCTGTGTTCACTGGTGCCATTGGTGGGGTCCCGTGCCACAGTCCTGGAATATTCCAGTTATTTTTTTCCAAGTCATAGTCCAGCACATCAGTGAATAACTGTATGGAAGGATGTTTTTCCATTTCAGCTGCGATTTTGGTCATTTCGTTGAGTTGTTCCAAGAGATGTATTCGCTCTGTCATGTTCTTTGCATGGGCAGAAACTCCAGCAACGTTCTGGTGCACAAAATGACAAACTGGCTTTTTCCCAACCTGCTTCATCCTCAAGAATGCATGAGTCGCAATTTGAAGAAAATCCTTCATTTCAGTTGAGTTCTCCATTGCAACATTGATAATAGTGACATCACTTAAACCGATGACAAAGGTTGCCAGCTGGTTGTCATGCTCACAACTATCCTCTAGTTGTGACAAACAAGGTGACCTAAGACCCTCTGTGTCAATGAGAACTATAAAGTCATAGTTCAACTCGCTTTGCATGTCATCACCTACTCTGAGAAAGAGCATGTATGCTCCTCTTGTGCATCTGCCACTGCTGACAGGAAACTGCACACCAAACATGGTGTTGAGGAGTGTTGACTTCCCTGTACTTTGAACACCCAACACAGTCAGCACCAACAGTCTGCTTTCACCTCCAACCTTGTTGTGAAGCTCCATTAGCACATCTGTCACCCACCTCTGTGGGATGTTTGACGCATCTCCATCGAGAAGTTCTAAAGGATATCCATCCAACAGCATTTCAGCGGCCAAACCAGGGAGACGAGATATTTTGTCATCAGTTTGTTGTGACTGGGATGAAAACTCATAGATGAGTCCCATCTCTCTCATGTAATGCTCTATTCCCAAAGAGCTTTCCAGCAAAGCCCGATCCAGTTCTGCAATCTGTTTCCCGTCTTTCTGCTTTTTGTTTCCTTCTTCTGTCAATTTGTGACGTAGTGTTATGGCCAGCTGTGAATTTGCATTCAGTTTAAGTTTCATCCACTTCAGGAAAAAATCTCTCTTCACTTTGTCCTGTTCAGATGATTGTTCAATGAAACTATTCATAGCTTTGGACAGTTTGTGTTTGCCAAGCTCCTCGATGATCTTTTGTTTTTCTGTTTGCAGTTGAGATTTATATACTTCTAGTCTAAGATCACCTGCATGTTTTAACCTGCATTCTTCCATTTCCAACTGTGATAACCTTTTCCACTTATCACCTTGTAAAGGAAGTGCTGTGTTCTTGTACTCTGGTATAGATCGCACACCAATTCCTTTCACAATCTCCTCAGCTGCCTTCTTTTGGTCGTCACTTATGCTTTCATCCTCAGACAGACCAAGTTCAACCGCCTTGTCAAGCATGTTCACGATTGTCATTGAAGGTTTTTTATTTGTTATGGATTTTTTGATGGCCACACTTAGTTTCTCTGAAAACTCCATCACATTTACATCTTGGTCTTTGATTTTCACACTGCTCTTTGGTAAATCTAATTCTTTGACTGTATTGCTGACAGTCATCATGTCCTCTCTGGCACTGTCAGCCCTTCGATTCACAACCAAGAACAGTTTAGATCTCACGTCTTGGAGAGAGGTCAGAATCTTGTGCTCGTTTTCTTCAACTTTGTCCAGGAATACAAAGGTAGCAGTCGACACTTGAAACAGAAAACTGAATTGTGTAAGTGACCCATCAATGTCTCCTCTCAGATTGGCGACAACAATTGTTTTGGGAAATTTGTCAGTATTTTCTCTGCCACAGGGAAGGTACCAGCAGACTTCTACCAATCCATTTGCAATTTTCCTTGCATTGGCTCCTCCTTTCATATCTCTGTGTATGAACATGTTGTTGTACTGGCCAAGGCTGAGAATATGATTCAAACACTGGGACTTGGATAAACTGCAGTTTTTAAGCCTCACAAATGAGAAGAAGGGCAGTTCTGTCTGGACAATGTTTTCTTCAACAAACCCTTTTGAACTTGACATTTCATGTGGACGCCACTCTTTGACGATGTCCCTCAGAGCCCACACCATCAAGGTACTCTGACTACTGTTGCCATGTGGCAACACGAGTGGGACAGAAAACTGGCACATCGACATTTTGAGAGCCATTTCCTGTTGTAAGAAGCTGTCAGCACAAAGAAAAAGTGCTACCACGAGGTCAAGAAGGTTCACCTTATTGTCTGCAGAGTCCTCTGCAGTATAAAGGTCTAGGTCAAAGTCATCATCGTTTTCCTCCTCTTCATCATCTTTGTTTGATAATTGTGTACAGTTCCTGCATTCTGCTTTGATTTTAAATAGTTTCCTGAGAAAGCACCATGGTATGTCCTCCACTGATGAAACAGCTTCATCATACACACTGTTTCTGTTGATCTCCAAGAGAGAGCGAAGAGTAAGTTTGTTGGGATGAAATCTCTCCAGTCCAAGTTGTGAGAGAAACTTTAAAAGGACTGTTAAAGAGAGAGAGAACAGGTTTACAGCAATAGGTCCCTTTTTGATGTTGATTTGGCATTTGTGCAAGTCATGTTTAGTATAGTGACTAGGTGGTTATAAGTCCAAGTTGAGTCTCTTTACTTTATGAATAAGAATGATTAAATGTATTAGTACATAGTTATAAATATTGGGAAAATTGCTCAAATAAAACTACAGTATGCTGCTCAGTGTAAAAGGAGAATATTGGTATCAGGCATGTGATAATGATTGTAAAAGTACAACCACAACACTTGTATCCTATTTTGCCTTTTGCCGTTGTTAATTAACATTTCTCTGCAGCACTGAGCTGATCGCTTATATCACTTTAGCCTCCAACGAGCCCTGACTGAATCAGCTGTAGGGGGCTGTCTTCGTTATGGTGTCATCTGTGGAGTGTATCGGTACAGACACAGAGCGTTATGCATTAGGAGAATGACTGACTGACTGACTCAGATTTCACCTTCCTGAGAATTGCAGACTTGATGCTACTCGAAAACAATTAATTGCCTAGGTTTTCTTGTAGTTTGGTTGGGCCCACCTCAGAAGACTAAACATTTTAGAATCGATACTAACTTCCGGGTTTTGTGCAGTATGGATCAGATGCATGCTTTCAGGAAATCAATTGTATTTTAACACCTGCAATGCTCTGCAAAATTAACTGTAAGACGTCACTTAATGTGCGCCTCCAAATCAAAGCAAACGAGCATGGATTGAATTTGATAAAATTTTCATTCAAAGTTAAAGTCCCTACTGAAGTTTTCCTTTTAATGAAGAACAACAAATGTAGCAAATGTTAACATTATTATAAAACCTTTATTAAAACCTTTTATTAAATAATGATTTCCATATTTTTGAATGCGTCCTTATTTAGGCCTATCTTACTTTATATTCTGTATATTGCTGTCTTTCCTGTATGTACTGTGTGTTATTTTATTATTTAATCTGTCTTTTACTTGATTTACGTTATGATTTGGGTTTTGTTTACCTGATTGTATATGTGCATTACTCTTCTTGAATAAAACTAAACAAGGATCGAGGCGGCTGGTTCGGGTTACACACATAAAGTCACTTCCTAACTGAATGACTAAAAAAATTAACTATAAATACAACAAAGTAGGAACCTACACAGTAGCCTACTGTGCGTGCCTACTGAACAATAAATACAGTACAGATTATAGGGACTGACTACTGCATACTGCCTACTGACAGACTGAGTAGACACTTTGCAATTCATATGCACCCAAGGAGCATGGTCGTTTCTGTATTTCCATGTTGAATCCAAAGTCATCCTTGGTGTGAATCCTTCAGAAAGCAATGACTGTAAGTCTAACTTGTTGTTTACATGTTGTATTGTCTTTTCTAATTGAAGAATAAATTAAAGGAGCAAGCATGCTCACTTTTTGGCTCTTGAAAAGGAATTTGGCTGGCTGTTCATTCATGTTATCACTTTGGAAGTACAACACATAGAACGAGTAGTACAGAAATATTTAAATATTTTTACCCTTAGAGGTAAATTGTGGCTTGAATGGCTCATAGATAGTTAATGGATTGCAAAACTAAAGGCTGAATTAATTATTGAACATGTATAAATAAAGGGATTGTACCTGTTGGATCTTCTTGGTTCCGTGAAGACATGATGACATGGACACACTTTTCAGTTACCCTTCCTGTGCTGTCAGACCTGGAGGAAACATCCAATGCCATTGGTTTAGTTTGACAGAATCACACATTGGGTTCTGGAGCTTCTCTGCAGATCAGCTTCAAACTATTTCAACAAATCAAGCAAACACTGTACCTTACTGACTGGATATATTTCATTACTGAGGTATATATTTCCTTGCATCACTTTCACCCCTTCAGTCTGTCTGATGTCTTTATTGAATGATTCTGCCTTTGTCCTCTTAAAGTCTGAGTTTAGTTTTCACATTTTCTTAATTTTTTTTTTTTTTAACCTGTTACCATTTTTCTTCAGTTTTTTAGAAACTAAAGTGAAAAAGAGACGACTTCACTTAAGACAAAATTCAAATCAAAATCAATATCAATAATTTGACTTTTAAGAAGGAATCTGTCCAAAAGTCCAATTGAAAGTTTACCTGCAAGTTCCAATTCATGCGTCTTCAGTGTCAGCATGTTCAGACTTTCCCATGGCTCTCTGCTGATTTTAAAATAAAAATAAAAATTTATTTAACTTTAGTTTCACAGAAAGGATTTTAAAATGTTTGCAGATCACTTGAAAACAAATAAACCTGATCAATGAACACACAGTTTCCTCAGTCTATCTCTAATAAGAAAAAACAGTTAGTCATACTGTAATCACTTGATCAGCTGAAGTTAAATTTGATATATTAGGATGAACATTCATGCAGAAAAATTTTCAGTACAAGGTTTCCAGACTCACCAGACATCCGTCGTCCCAGCAGTCTGAGCCTCTCTGTCATCTCTCCTTTTTATGCTGCTCTGAAATCGAAAGCATTTGATTCACCTGACTAACAGGTTCATGTTTTGTTTACTCTCAGATTTTCCACATTATTAAAAAGCCAATCCCTCAACTGTAATGTTTTAAGTTAAGCCTGTCTCTCTCTGTAAGATAATCAGCACCATAGGAATGGCCCCTCCGTCTAAGCGTGGGGAGACGGTGGTGTCATACAACATGACGGTCCTCGCCGGTTAGCACTTCCTTGTCCTGAAATAAGGCTGTCAGCTGTGAGTAATCCGGCAGACGTGTCGCGGAAATTCTCCTTTGTGAGGTGGAGAGTTGCTAAGTCTCAGAAGAACTTCATACTTCGGCGTTTGAATCAGATCTCTTTATTATCACGCAGCATGGAGAGGAGGCCGCAGTCTGCAGCGTTCTCTCCCAAACCTTCACATTACAAATCCTTATATGCCATCCAGAGAGGAGGTGACCTTACAGTTAACAAATGGTGATCTTTACATTTCAAGGGTTCTTTGAAGTTTACTGTATCCTGTCCTTTTGGAGACAGTGACTCTGTGATAATGAAATAACATTTACATTTGTATGGTGTTATCTGAGAAAGAGTATGCCCTCCTGTGGCTCTCTCGCACCTCTGTTCTTTTCAGACCATTTGGTGGCTTCAGGAAGTCTATGTAATTTCTTACAGACGTTCCTGGCGTATTGCTCTGACGAGAGGCTCACGCGCCATAGGAATGGCCTCTCCGTCCAAGCGTGGGGAGACGGTGGTGTCGTACAACACGACAGCCCTAGCCTGTTAGCACTTCCTCGTCCTCAAATCGCGGTGTCGACCTCTCGCGGGATATCGCGCGAATTCGCGAGATTTGGAGGGCGAGCCGCGGCCACAACTGCGAGGGTTGTGGGGTGCGGATTCCCTTTGAGGGTGGACACGATAGGTTTATTGTGTCTGGCAGTTAACCCCTTCACATTGGGAGACTGAACACTCCCTTGTGCATGAATTTCATATTTTAAACGAACAAAGAGTGAAGGGAAAAGCAGTACAGTCTTTGTAGGCCCTCTACAGGCAATTTGGAGGATTAGGCAGGTGGCTCCGCCGGATTTAAATATCGAGGCTGAGGGGGAAGAGAATGACGAAGAGGTCGAGGCTGATGTACTAGGCATTATGTTGACGACCTTCCTCCATAGCAAGAGGAGGCTGCCCCGGCACCATAGAGGTTGACCGGGGTAGTGAGCTCTGCCTATTTAGAGAGCGGATGTGGCAGCCCAGGCATTAGGCCGGGCCCGTGCGCTGTCACACATTTTATGAGGGTACAAACACATACCCGGTGCTATCTCTGGTGCCTCTCCTCCAACACTTGGAGGAGTCGTGGAGGGCTGGGTTAAACCATTGTATTTCTCATCCCAGAGTAGCCGATTGTCTGCTGTGCAGGGTCGAGAAAAAGGTGGGCTATCTGGCACTGCCACCATTGGTTCAGCTATGGCAGTCCTCATGTGGAGAACCATGGTTACGCCTTGTAACCTACACCTTAGTCCAGAGCTGTGTATTAAACTTCAGAGCTTCCTGTCTTCAACAGTCAGGCTTGTCAGCTTCCTGACTCCACCAGCAGTCCCTTCAGGCTCTGTGCCATGGAAATAGAGCTGCCCAACCGACGAGGGCAGACTGCCTCTCTAGTTGAGGTACACAGTTCAGGTGCAGCTTGGCTAATATAGGGTCCATATTGGCGTTGTATCATCGGATATGATATGCATTGTATCCGAACTACAGCTTGTTTCATCTGTCTCGGCACAGTTGATGAAAGGGCCGGGACAGGTATAGCGTCTCACTGGGCGAGGCGCCAACTTTTGGTGGTCACGGTCTGCCTTGCAGCCCAAGGATCTAAAGCGGCCTCCTCAGCCCTGGTGGGACCAGGTGCTAAGGTTATTTTAAAAGCGGCCCAAGAAGCATGTCGCTGTGCCCACATAAATTTCTGGTGCAAGCGGGATAGTCCAACAGCTCCCCCCTGCCACGATACAGGAATTGAGCTGGGACTCTGGAGACATCAGGGCTACCTTGGACGCCCGCCGTGGCAGGGGACGAGGGCCCGAGTCGAATGACAGCCTTAGCCTTGCCTCACTCCGGACGCCTGTCCGAGTCTGGCCGGCCACTGCATGGCTAGTGCACGTCTTACAGGCTTGGAAGACACTGGGCAGGCCCCTGGGTGATCTCGGCATATCCAATCCTCCGACCTCTGGGGATCCAGCTGTCCTTACAGGGGTGAAGCCAATATTGAAGATTGTGCTACAGGATGGAATTTCCACTCTGATAAGGAAAGAGTCAATCCAAGTTGTTACACCAGGCAACAAGCAAACTGGGGTTTATTCCCGGTACTTCTCATTTCCAAGAAGGATGAGACTCTCCGTCCCGTTCTCGATCTGAGAAGGTTAAACAAATGTCTCAGACATTTACCGTGCAAAAGGTTGACCATCCCAAGGGTGAAACTGTTCATCTGCAGAGGGTATTGGTTCATCGCCATTGATCTGACGTATGCCCGTTTTCAGATTCCAATCAAGAAAGGGCATTGGCGGTTCCTCAGATTGCATTGGGAAGCAGGACATACGAATTTCAGGTCCGTCCATTCGGGCTCCCGCTGGCTCCCCGCACCTTACTTGGTGCATGGAAGTGGGCCTGTCGCCACTGTGGCTGTCAGAGATAAGGATCTTAAATTATTTGGATGACTGGCTCGGTGTGCATAAAAGGGTGTGCATTAAAGCAGGCTGAAGTCATCTCAAATAATGCAGTTCTTGGCCTAATGGTGGTCCCCAGACTGCATAACTAACATTGACTCAGGAGAGAGAGGTGACCCTCGGGGGAATGTCTCTCACTTTTCAGACCGGGAGCCGGGGTCATGTGGGTGTCTCCGCCTCCTGGGGTTTATGACATCGTCGGTCAGGCTGTGCCATTGGCCCTTTTTCTTAGGTTCCCAGTGCAGCGGTGGCTCCTGGTGCTAGGATTGAGCCCAGGACGCTGTCTGCAAAGCCCCGTGCTTATCATCAGACGGCTGCAGGTGGTCCTCCACTGGTAGATGGTCAGCATGTGCTGCTGAGGACAGACAGTGTGACCACATCAACCGACAGAGGAAGGTTTGGGTCCCCGCGCCTGTGCATACTGGCACACTGGCTGTGGCTTTGGGCGTACCCCAGGGGTCAGTCCCTGAGGGGCAGCTCATGTGCCAGGGGTAACACTCTGGCAGAGGATCGGCTGTCCCAGGGTGTGGCCTCCAGCCTCCGGACCCCGGAGGCTGTTAGTATGTTTTTTGATGGTTGTGAAAATAAATGTCTTCAATCAAACTGCTTTTGCTTGTTGATAATGTGCTGGCATGAACTTCTGTGAAAACAATTTCATAGCCAACTTCCATCAAGTGTCAGAAATGTTATCCAGCAGGTAGACACACCTGTGTAAGGAGGAAATGTATATACATGATCTGTTTCTGAGAAATCACAATCTGGCACTTACCCGAAGTGTTGTCTGGTTTCAGAGAAACGCTTTTCCTCATTTGGAATAAAGTCAAACTGTAAATTTCGAAGTGTTGTGTAAGATAAGAATGAAGATTTATTTTGTTGATCCCTGCAAGGGGAACTTCTGTTTTTATACTTTAAGTCATGCAACACATGAACAGTCAAACAACGTCCTGTTGACATGCATCAATGGACAGATGTCAAAGTGAGCTGGTTGGGGTGGGGAGTCTGTGCCTTGGCAGTGCTCAGGAAGTGAACTGGCACCTCTCGAGCATCTTGTGTTCATGGGGCGTGTCACATGCTTAGACAGTAATACCAGGAAGGTTGTGGCTGTAAGAAGGGATGACGATCAAATAATGAATGAACTGAATTTATTTGTTCTTTTGTAAATGACTGTTTTCCTTCTAATCACAGTAATGATGTAAATAAACAGCTGATGAGTGGTGGTATGGACTAGTTGTGATTTAAGATCCAGAGTCCAGTCAAGACCGAGACGAGATGAAACCGAGACCTCCTTGAGCCCAAGACCAATATGAGTTTAGTGTTTTTGAGTATTTTGTAGAAGTTCTTGTTTTATTTTTTTTGACAGCTTTTGTCATACGGCTTGGGTTTTGTTTCTTCTTATAACAACAGCAGTCAGATTCAATGAGTTTGATCACTGAGAAGAGATGACCTCCTCACAGCTCACCAGCAGTTTGACCTGAATGCTGTTCTGGAAAAATCCACCAGGTGGCAGAACAATACAATATGTGCATGCAGTGGACCTGCACATACTGTACGTATGTTGGTTTAATAACTACCTAATCTGGTAATTTTGTAACCGAACTGCTGGGTCAATTTAAGAACATCTTCATGCTGGATTATTTAAACCCAGAACTGTGTTGCCTGTTTAGCCCAGTCTGATGGTTCATATATTCTAACCAAACTTTTTTTGTTTTAAACTATACTTTTAGTTTAATTCCTCCGAATCAATTTGTTAAATGTTCTGGCCTGATATTGCTATATTATAAATTGACAATGGTTTTGGTATTTTATATAATAAATTATTTATTTTTATTGCAGTAAAACCTTTAAAAGGAAATTTAAAAGGATAGATACATATAATAGATGGGTCAATGAATCATTATTTGTATAGGGCCAAATCATAAAAAATGTGATCTCGAGGTGCTTTACAAAAGTACAGTTCAAAGATCTTACTCCTTGTTAAGAAAAATGGGAAAAGATGCTTGAAGGATTTCTCCTTTGCGTTCCTGTTGTCCACATTTCCATTCTGCTGAGGTGGAGGTCAGAGCAGGCAGGTGTTGGCGGGGTGTCCGGTGGTAGTAGTACCTGATCACCTGTCTGAAGGTTGGGGGAGCGCCATCTACTGGAGAGTCCAGGCTCTGCTGCCAGGACAAGGCCTCCTGGATAGATAAGAAACATAACACTTAAGCAGTCCATGCTGCCTCTGACAGATAAACAGAGGGAATGTGAGGTTATATGTTTTTAAATTAGCAGTTTTATAAAAACTAGACAACTCGATGCGTCTCGCTGCATCCCCACTTAATTAACATCAATTTGTCTGTGGAAGAGCTTTTGTTGAGCTGCAGCCCAGCAGGCAGCGATCACAACAACAGACTTGGTTTTCTGTTCAGTTCAGTCGTTCGTCCGTTCTGACAAACGACGACATGAACATCCAAACAAAGGCAGGACAACCGGAGACGGAGAAGGACATTCTTCTCACCTGGTAACAGGTGTTTGAGATTGTGCAAAACCGTATGAAAATGTGTATTGAAGATAACTGATATACATTGTCGCACTCTTATATACATTTTTGATTTATGTAGTTGTTCTCCATTTTGAAACCCTGCTGTTGACCTAAACTCCAAGTCTACGCTCCCTCCCGCCCTCTACACTGTCAATGAAAGGCGTCGGCTCCAACCTTCACAACAGGGTCCTAAATCTTCCCCTCTGTCGCCCCCCCTAGTGGTGGAACGGACAACCAAACTACAAACAATCTGCAGAGCCCCTTTGCACCTTTTAGAAAAAGCCAAAGACCCCGCTGTTTATGAACACCTACGACCGTTATGACGATGATGGTGACGATGATGATATCTAGGATGGTTTTGATGCTGATTAGAACTCTCATGAATGCCTGCGCTCACTTCCTGTCCGCACCTGTGTATTGGTTAGCACTTCCAATCCTCACGTTGTCTCCTCCTCAATTCTGTCAAGGGACTGACGTGCCATAGGTACGGAGCCTGTCCGGCTATCCCTGCCACGGGAGAGACGGTAGAGCAGTCAGCTGTAAGTAATCCGGCAGTTGTTCCTGGCTCACGCGCCATAGGAATAAACTGTCTGTCCAAGCCGCGGTGAGGGGGTGGCGTGTCAGCGTGACAGCACTAGCCAGTTAGCACTTCCTCATCCAGAACCGCTGCGCCAACATATCGCGAGAATTCTCAAGGTTTCCATCCGTCTCGCTGCCTCGTGTGATTTTGCGAGATTTTGCGAGATGGCGAGCCGCGGCCATAACTGTGAGGGTTGTGGGGTGCGGATGCCCATTGAGGATGGACATGAGAGGTGTGTGTTGTGTCTTGGAGTTAACCACGCCACAATGGCGAGAGAGAACCCTTCCTAATGCATGAATTGCTTTATTTTTCCAGTACGGTCGTTGGAGGCTGAGCAGGCTTCTCCACCTACTGGGTCCCGACAGGCTAAGCGTCTCAGAGGGGCGGAGCCTGGCTGTGGCTCCAGGAATCCCCTTCCTGTCCCCCCTCTCAGGAGGATATTGCCCGATATAGCTAGCGAGGCGGAAGGGGATGAGGACGAGGAAGAGGTCGAAATAGATGTGCTAGGGCACTTGGTTGACAACCTTCCTCCATGGCAAGTGGAGGCTGCCCCGGAGGAGATGGATGGGGGCAGTGAGCTCTCCCGATTTAGATACCTGATGGGGCGGGCGGCCCAGGCATTAGGGGTGGATACCACCATGTTCCAGGCCCCTGCGCCGTCACGCTTTGATGAGGGTTTGGGGACACAGCCAGTGCCATTTCGAGTACCTCTCCTCCCGGATGTGGAGGAGTTGATACAGGCTGGATTTTCCAAACCCACAGAACCACTGAAATTCTCTACCTTCCTCTAATACACCTGTTTATCTTCATTCAGGTAAGTTGTAAACACCTTCTTTTAATCTTGTCTTCCTCTTTTATACGCCTTTGTTTTACCTTTGTGAAGGTGGGCTACTCCGACCCCCCCCCCCCCCGCCTCTAAACTGTGACATCACTGTGATACTGAAACCGGGCTCCTCCCTTTCTGTGTGTAAACGACTGAAACTAAGAGGAGTGACTCAAACAGCTCCACTCTTTAAGTCGTGCTGTTACGATTGGCAGCAGCACTTGTCACTCTTTTATGATGCTGTTAAATTTATCAGCAACGTCATGATTCACAATCTGAGCAGCAACATTCAGGCTGATTTAATTTACTCTGCATCATTTTTTATTTTGTTGGCTCACAATCTAAATCCTAAACATAAATCACAACGTTTGTGGACTGAATTAAGGAGATTTTTGTACTAAAAATAACTAATCAAAATCGTTGCTCTTTAATTATCTTGTGGTTTCTTTTGATTTCGGTAGACCAGGGGCTCCCAAACCTTTCAGCGCGTGACGTCCCAAATAAGAGCCTAAAACAGCTTACAACGTTGTGATTATATAGGACACCACCACACACTCACTAATACGTACAAACACTGGTAACACAAAGAACGACACACAAGAACACTGCAGCTCAACAACCATTAAACAATTTAATTTAGTGATTTATTGTAAGAAAAACTGGAAGCAGAATTCAGGTAATTTCCATGTAAAGACTTCATCACTGATTGGACAAATAAGACTTAAATAACAGACACACAGGTGTGTGCATCTTTATGTATGTTTACTGTGTGATCAGAGCGCCCCCTTGTGGTTTTTTCCTTCAGTTGTCAGTGATGTGTGTGAGTGCAGACTTTGTGGCTGAGTGATGACTTAATCCAATCAAATCGTTTTCGTCTTCTTAAGAGAACTAAAATCAATTTTCTGCTCATCAGTTTTTTTACTTTGTTTATGTGAAGATGTTTCAGAACAGCAATGGAAATCAATTTCCTGTCACCTCAATTTGATTTGAGAGAGATGTAGTTCTATTACATATAAAATTAAACCTTACTACACTGTAGACAGGAAAAGTTAAAGTGTAGGTCTTAAAGGAATTTTTCAGTGCCTCAAACAAATATTATTTAATTGTGTTGTTATCTTTATTAAAGAATTAATCTCAACTATCTTTAATAAGTTCATTGTTAAATGCTGGTCTTATTCCATAATATAAAGTGACTTTAATCAAAATTATGGAGACCAAGTTCTACGAGCAAACTACGGGGTCTCCAACCCACATATCCAAGGTTCTTCATCCAGCACATGTGCTCCCATCTCTCCTGTCCTTCTCAAGTGGAGCATCGACCTGATGGTAAGTAGGTCTACTTTGTCTGAATATTTCAGTGATATGCAGACTTTATAGTTATCCCATACAAATTATGTATTGTCGGTCTTGTTTTGGATATCCTGCTGGCTTAATGTGACTGTTAAGTGGATAACTCCAGTTGTTACTGTTACATATGCCTCCTTGAAGATTAGCTAGCTAATTATATTATCCGTTAGAATCTGGAGATATTTTCAAAATGAAAGTTAACTTGTGGTCTTATGTACAGCACTCTGTTCATGTGTATAAGTATATTTAATTGTACTTTTTTTTTAAGCTAAATCAACGAATCAGTCTTTAGTTCTCATCATAGTTGTCCTTTGATTTTCAGGTTCTGCAGTTTAAGTTTGCAGTTTTAAAACACAGAAGAAGAGCTTACTGGCCCTGTGTCTACAGTGACTGTGTGTGCACCTTCAAAACACACTGGGTTTTAAAATCCCACCTTACAAGATGTTGTTGCAGGACGGTGAGAAGGCAAGAGATCTGCACTTTTATCATTTTTTATGTTTTTGTTCTGTTGCTGAAGTCAGAATTGTTATTTCTGATTTCAGGGTCGGCCTGCTTTGTTTTCATTGTGCTTTCTGCACTGTTAGGGTTAGGGTTAGGGTTCACTGTTAGAAAACTTGTCTTTTAATGTTTAAACAAAACATTTGACTGAACTGGTTATGATTGTATTTGTATGAAAGAGTATGGGGCAACTTTCATTATCTGGAATTCATAGATAGCAGAACTTTAAATTTGACGTTTTTTAAGATAAGAAATAAAAATAATCTGAATAAAAGCTCATTTGTTAGCCCAACTTCTAATGTTTAGAAATCATAGTATGTAGAACTCAAAATACATTATTTACAATTTGAACAAAAGAAGACTGAAGAAATAAATTTCTACTAAAATCTTTAATCACAGTTTAAATCAACATGTGTGGCTTTAGGCCCATTTTCACTTTGATTATACAATCAGTAAATCATCTTCATCAAACAACATTTTCCATCAAAAACAGAAAGAACATGTAAATATCAGCTTGCTGAACTCATGGTCTGTCTGAAATAACTCAAATAGGCCTCACTTCTCCTGCTCTCAGCCTCTTCAGACAACATTGAAACATAATCATCAAAGTCAGTGAGATGAACATCACATATTCACTGACAAAATCAAAAACACATCAAAGGATTAACTTGTTTTTACTGTGACTACAAATTGAGCCATCAAACTGTTATTGTACGAGCAGGTCATTTCATCAGCATCACTTTCTGTACTGTAGCTCTATGACTGAGCAAACACATGAAAACAACAAGGCCAAAATATAACTGAAAACACAAGAAGAACATTTACGTTAGAAATACAATAAACAATGTAAGTCAGCATCTGAAGTCAGTGTTATCAACATTTCTTATTTTCTGACTGTATTTAGTTTTCTTGTGACACATTCTGTGATCAGGACGATCAAAACTCCAAATCTGAATCAATGTAGAATCATTCTGTCACAAACACTGCAGATCATCTTTTTCCCCCTGCATGGTCTCTCTATAGTAAATCCTCATTTCATCATCTTTACTATGTGTACCTGTTAAAATACACAGAGATATACAACTACATAAAAAACAACAAACTGTTTCATTACTCATCAAAACAAAAGAAAACATGTTCGTGGTCTTGAAGAACATTTTCATCATTATTGCACACTTAAAATGCATGTGGGCATGAAAAAATACAACAACATGAAGATAAAGAGAGATTAAAAAAACAACTCAGAGACTTCATATAAAATAGAAAAACAACAACATGATCTCTGTTTTCATCATCTGTCATGGTCAGCTTGTCACTCATACCGACCTCACATTGTTCACACCTTCTGACATTATCTTTGAAAAGAAAATCTTAAACACAAAAGGTAACTGAAAGAACATAAACTACATGAGTTGTCCTTTACACTTACATCATAGTCATCCCCTTATTCATGTACTGTTGTAAGAGTGCTGAAAGAAAATATACAAAACAAAATGATTCTTCTATTTTAAAAAAAACAACACAAAATTTCATTAGTCTTTGCTCACAATCACCAGACCAGCTGTTCACTGTCAGCAGCTGGTGAGTCAAATGAACTTAATCATAACATAGAAACATTAAAAATATAAATCAGGTGTTTGATGCCGAGTTTCTGTCTTTCTTTGAAGACTTCCATTTCTCTAAGTAAGGAAAACATGTGAAACAAGCTGTTTTTCTCAATGCCCTGAAGCGTTCAGTGTCATATGATTCTGCCACTCCTCCTCCTCTGTTGGACATTTGCACTCAAAAAACAGGAGGTGTGTAAATGTTTCTTGTTTCAGGATATTTGTCAGAGTTGTGAATTGTTCATTTAATGTTGAAGGCTTCTTTTAAACCTGTCAGTGCTTGTTCCTTTGTGATCTTTCTCCAGGACTCTGGAACGTCAGCTGGCTTTGCTTTGTATTCTTCAGCAAACCTGTCATTGTATTTCACCAGGACATACTTCCAGTAGTCAGATGCCTGGATGGTGCGGTCAGGAGGAATGTGCCAGTCTGGATAGTATGTGGTATAGTCTTTATAAGGATGGAACTTCCCCTCAGTGTCTGTGTTACTGAATTGTCTTTCACCCTGGACATCTGTTGTACACAGTGTTTCAACCAACTTCTCAGAATCTTGATGTCTGTACATGCCAAGACCTTGAGGACGGTGCACAGCTGCATGATGCTTGCTGTGTTCTTTGCCTCCAGCCTCACAGGGAACTTTGCAGAATGGACATTGTTTTCCACAGCCAAACACACGCTTAAAGAGCTCCTCTTGTGGTTTGGTTGGGAGTTTTTCCAGAGTCTCAGAGATGTCACCAGAGTTTGAGAATTCCTTCTTCAGGTCTTCCTTTAACTCATCGACTGATTTAAACAGGTTTTCTGTAAACTGATGACATTTGCTTTGGATCTGAAACAGGATGGTTTTTTCTTCCTCCACTGAAATTGAGATGTCTTTCTTTAAATAGTGTCGCATGTTGTTGATGAGTTCTTGGATACTTTCCTGGTTGTCTGGTAGCAGAGTGTCATCACTGCGTTTTGTGGACTGCTCTAATGCTTGTTTGATTTTGTCAACAATGACATGCAGAATTTTATTCTTCAGTCTGCACAGAGTCTGGCCCTCTGACATCTTTTGCAGGACATGCTGAAATATCCAATCCTTAACACATATTTCATACCTTGTAATGTACTTAACAAAACTCTCAAAGTCATCCTTTTGCAGCAACTGTTCTTGAATGTTGTACTGGAAGAAGGAGCGTGAACTGTACTCTGTTGAATAGCAACTTGTCAAAATGTCATCCACAATGTCGACTCCCAGAGATCTACTGATGTACTCCTCAACAGCAGGTTTGATGCAAAATCTGACATAATCAGTTGCTTTGCGTTGGCTGTCATCTCTCTCTTTGTACAAGTCAATGAAGTCTGTCAGATACTGTTTCTTTTTCTCTTCCAGTTTAATTTTTGGATCCCTTTGGGCCAAGTAGTTCCTGTGCATTTGAAGGAACTCTCTTGAAGCAAATCCACAAATGTGAACTTTCAGGTCAATATCAAACTTGGGGTTGAACTTTTTGCAGCTTTGCTTGAGGGATTCATCGACTCTTTCCAGAAGTTCCTTTGTGAGAGAATCATGGTAATCTTTTTCTGTCTTTGCAGCATCTTGAACAAATCGTGTGCAGGATGCAATTACACTGTCTGCCAGGTTCTGTAATTCAGGTTTTAAACTATCCGGCCATATTTTGCTCCATAGTTCCATCAAGGGGTTTGTCCTCTTTGCATGTTCAGTTTTGGCCTTAAATTGATCTTTCCCTGTTTCTTGCAGGACAGTAATATTCTGTAGTTCCTCATTGACATTAAGATTTCCAAAATGTCTTCTCAACTGTTCAATAACTTTGGCAAGTATATCCTGTTCTTTTAGGCCAGATATGTTTACAGTGACAGCAGCCCACACTTTTTCAAACTCTTCTTTCAGCTTCTCGTCTGACAGTTTTTTGCGTTTTTTGCAGTCGCTCAGAAGTTTCTTAACTTGCTCTTCGATCACTTCTCTGTGTTTTCTCTGAAGGTTTTCAGCCTCTTTTGAACTTTTTTTACATTCAAGTGCACAATCCAAGTCATTGTTGGCTGAATGTTGGATTTCATTTGTAAGACCATCAATCCTGATGATGAAGTCAGTTTTGTATTTCATTATCAGATTCACATGTTGGTCTTTCCTCTTGAAGTAGTCCTGAAGTTTCTGATCCATTTTTGTTTTTTGTTCTGCTATTTTGTCAGACACCTTTGACTTTTTTGATTTGACCATTTCATTCAATTGATGAAGCTCAGACTCATTGTCAGAATTTTGGATTTCCATTTCAGTTTCTCTTTCACAGCGGGAAATCTCTTTTCTGAACTCCCATTCCCACTGATTGAACTCTTTGCAAAGGTTGTCATAGGCATGAGCCACGAGAGTGTTTCTGAAACTAAATATGAAGTTCTCAAACTTAACAGCTCTCCACAGACTTTTTATCCACTCCAGAAACTCTGGGATGTCTGCCACATGATCACTTTTGTCTCTTTTAACTGTCTCCAGAAGATTTTTCTTGAAATCTGCCACAGCTTCACTGTAACCTGTGTTCACTGGTGCCATTGGTGGGGTCCCGTGCCACAGTCCTGGGATATTCCAGTTATTTTTTTCCAAGTCATAGTCCAGCACATCTGTGAATAACTGTATGGAAGGATGTTTTTCCATTTCAGCTGCGATTTTGGTCATTTCATTGAGCTGTTCCAAGAGATGTATTCGCTCTGTCTTGGTATTTGCATGGGCAGAAACTCCACCAACGTTCTGGTGCACTAAATGAAATACTGGCTTTTTCCCAACCTGCTTCATCCTCAAGAATGCATGAGTCGCAATTTGAAGAAAATCCTTCATTTCAGTTGAGTTCTCCATTGCAACATTGATAATAGTGACATCACTTAAACCGATGACAAAGGTTGCCAGCTGGTTGTCATGCTCACAACTGTCCTCTAGTTGTGCCAAACAAGGAGACCTTAGACCCTCTGTGTCAATGAGAACTATAAAGTCATAGTTCAACTCGCTTTTCATGTCATCACCTACTCTGAGAAAGAGCATGTATGCTCCTCTTGTGCATCTGCCACTGCTGACAGGAAACTGCACACCAAACATGGTGTTGAGGAGTGTTGACTTCCCTGTACTTTGAACACCCAACACAGTCAGCACCAACAGTCTGCTTTCACCTCCAACCTTGTTGTGAAGTTCCATTAGCACATCTGTCACCCACCTCTGAGGGATGTTTGACGCATCTCCATCGAGAAGCTCTAAAGGATATCCATCCAACAGCATTTCAGCAGCCAAACCAGGGAGACGAGATATTTTATCATCAATGTGTTGTGACTGGGATGAAAACTCATAGATGAGTCCCATCTCTCTCATGTAATGCTCTATTCCCAAAGAGCTTTCCAGCAAAGCCCAATCCAGTTCTGCAATCTGTTTCCCGTCTTTCTGCTTTTTGTTTCCTTCTTCTGTTAGTTTGTGACGTAGTGTTATGGCCAGCTGTGAATGTGCATTCAGTTTAAGTTTCATCCACTTCAGGAAAAAATCTCTCTTGACTTTGTCCTGTTCAGATGATTGTTCAATGAAACTATTCATAGCTTTGGACAGTTTGTGTTTGCCCAGCTCATTGACAATCTCTTGTTTTTCTGTTTGCAGTTGAGATTTATATTTTTCCCCACCAAGATCACCTGCATGTTTTAACCTACATTCTTCCATTTCCAACTGTGATAACCTTTTCAATTTATCACCTTGTAACGGAAGTGCTTTGTTCTTGTACTCTGGTATAGGTCGCACACCAATTCCTTTCACAATCTCCTCAGCTGCCTTCTTTTGGTCGTCACTTATGCTTTCATCCTCAGACAGACCAAGTTCAACCGCCTTGTCAAGCATGTTTTCGATTGTCATTGAAGGTTTTTTATTTGTCATGGATTTTTTGATGGCCACACTTAGTTTCTCTGAAAACTCACACACATTTACATCTTGGCCTTTGATTTTCACACAGCTCTTTGGTAAATCTAATTCTTTGACTGTATTGCTGACAGTCATCATGTCCTCTTTGGCACTGTCAGGCCTTCGATTCACAACCAAGAACAGTTTATCTTTCACTTCTTGGAGAGATATCAGAATCTTGTGCTCGTTTTCTTCAACTTTGTCCAGGAATACAAAGGTAGCAGTCGACACTTGAAACAGAAAACTGAATTGTGTAAGTGACCCACCAATGTCTCCTCTCAGATTGGCAACAGCAATTGGTTTTGGAAATTTGTCAAGATTTTCTGTGCCACAGGGAAGGTACCAGCAGACTTCTACCAATCCATTTGCAATTTTCCTTTCATGGTTTCCTCCTTTCATATCTCTGTGTATGAACATGTTGTTGTTGTTGTACTGGTCCAGGCTGAGAATATGATTCAAACACTGGGACTTGGATAAACTGCAGTTTTTAAGTCTCACAAAGGAGAAGAAGGGTAGTTCTGTCTGGACAATGTTTTCTTCAACAAACCCTTTTGAACTTGACATTTCTTGTGGACGCCACTCTTTGACGATGTCCCTCAGAGCCCACACCATCAAGGTACTCTGACTACTGTTGCCATGTGGCAACACGAGTGGGACAGAAAACTGGCACATCGACATTTTGAGAGCCATTTCTTGTTGCAAGAAGCTGTCAGCACAAAGAAAGAGTGCTACCACGAGGTCAAGAATGTTCACCTTATTGTCTGCAGAGTCCTCTGCAGTATAAAGGTCAAAGTCATCATTGTTTTCCTCCTCTTCATCATCTTTGTTTGATAATTGTGTACAGTTCCTGCATTCTGCTTTGATTTTAAATAGTTTCCTGAGAAAGCACCATGGTATGTCCTCCACTGATGAAACTGCTTCATCATACACACTGTTTCTGTTGATCTCCAAGAGAGAGCGAAGAGTAAGTTTGTTGGGATGAAATCTCTCCAGTCCAAGTTGTGAGAGAAACTTTAAAAGGACTGTTAAAGAGAGAGAGAACAGGTTTACAGCAATAGGTCCCTTTTTGATATTGATTAAAATTCTTTAAGTTTACCTAAAAACAGTTAGCATTTGCATTTATGCAAGTCATGTTTAGTCGTGACTAGAGATGGGCACAAGTCACTTAAATGTCCAAGTCAAATGTTAATACTGTTCATGAAAGTCCATATGAAGGCTCAAGTCTTCAGAAACAGTTGCAAGTCCAACTTAAGTGTCTTTGTTTTATAAATAATATTGAATAAATAATCTTTTATGACATCTTTATGTATATCGGGAGGATTGCCAAAATAAAAATACAATTAGTTAATCAGTGAAAACGGAGAACATTCTTACAAACATTAGGGATGTGACAAGATTTCCATCAAGTTCTGTTCCATCAGACAGGTATTGTTGATTGACTTCAGTTATGATCTGGCACTATGTACTGAAATTTATATGAAATTGAATTAATCTTGCGCGCATTGGTTAGTTTGTGCTCCCCATGTATGGAGGCTGTTGTCCTCTAAACGGGTGGAATGAGTTAGAATCCGAACTGTGGCTCCTATCCCACTCTTGTTTCCTGATTTCTGACTCTATCCATTGTCCTTTCTCTACAATAAAAGCACAAAGTGCTCCCAAAAAAAGGGTTGGGTTAGGGCTAGGGCATTTTTTTAAATTAACGTAAGGGGGTACGGGGAGGGGGTAGGGGAAACACTGACATTAGTAGTTCATATCGTCACTCAGAGACTCTCATAATATCTATTTTTGCAGACAGTTCACGCAGTAATATGCTGCAGTGTCTGTCTGTCTGTCTGTTGGTGTCTGTATTTCTCGTCGCCACACACAGCCTTCCCTGAAACAAAGCTGGATTGAGTTTTTGTAATAAAGATTCACATGTCAGTGACAAAGTGGATGAATTGCTGGATGTCTTTCGTTGGGTTAGGGTTAGGGTTGGTATGTATCGCTTTTTTTTTCTGTTTTGAATTTATTAGTTAGCGGTTAGCTGCTATCATGTGACGCTATTACATAGTAGCTATCGGCATCCGGCATACACGCCGTCTACCAAATAGGGCACGGGTGGCTGTGGAAACTCAAACGGGATCAGGCTTAATCGAACCAAACCGTACCAAACTGTACTGATCCATACCAGACTGCTGTGTGGAAAGGTGCACCCAGCCACTCTGCAGAGGAAGTTAATTTTAGCTGCTTGTATCTGGGATCTTGTTCTTTCAGTTATGCCCCAAAACTCGTGACCATAAGCTCACCTATGGTCATGATGAAGTGAATGCAGCACTGAACTGACCGCCTGCATTGCTTTAGCCTCTAGCCAGCGCCGACTGAAGCAGCTGCAGGGGCTGTCCTCATTATGGTGTCATCTGTGTATTGTAGTGTTGTGCATGAGGGGAATGACGCTCAGCATGCATTAGACAATGTACCAAAATTAAATAACAATAAGATTGGGCACAAGTCCAGTCTGAAGTCTTGGAGGGGCAAGTCCAAGTTGAGTCTGAAGTCATATTTGTGCACGCTTTGAATGTGAGTCTGAAACTCAAGTCTCTATCCCTGTAAGTGACTTTATTATCTTCTCTTGTCCAGTTACTCCATAACAATAAATACACCACCAGTTTGTTCTAAGACAAACATTGCATAGGCTACAACAAAGACTCATCCTCTACTGCAGGGTTCAATGTGTATGACCTGCCTGTTAATGTCTGTATTGATCAAAACAATATTTTATCCTAACTTTCCCAACCAGCCACGATGCTCTCTTAAGCCTGGCTCAGATTCCTCCTTCCTGACAATTGCAGACTCGCTCCCAACTCAAGGCTGCTCGGGAGCAACTACCTGCCACCTACCAATGGTATATAGATCACATTTTACATCCCTGATCTGTTCAGACATTGTTGGAGACGCTTAAGGGGGTATTTCTTTAAAACATCTGTTTTTTAGAATTTTAAATCTTGACAACTACGGCATGAAAGGGTCTGGCAGAAGTTTTGTGTGACTATAATGACTAAGAGTGGAAAGTGAGAAGTGGACTGTAGTGGTGGACTACCATAATGCATAATCTTGCCTTCAGCTCTCACTGAAGAATATACAATACAATTTGTCCACATTCAACATTTTCTCATCAAAAAGTTGTTTGAGATTATGGAGAAGAATATGCTTTTCGAGGATTCAGGAAGGATTTTTAAAGCCCTGCAGTTTGAGCCAGGCCTAAGAGCCATATCAGGGCTGTACCTGCTTTTCAGTCAATGCAAATTCAATGCAATGCATTAGCTCCTGCTGCTTTCACTTTGCATGGATGATTAACATGCATGCTTTATTAAAAGGCAAACTCTGAATGTTTGGTTCATGCCATGACTTAGTTTCCCATTCTTAAAAAAACAACAATTTTAACCTGAGATGCATCATTTTTCTTCAACATTTAAATATTTTTACCCTTCGAGAAAATATGTTTTATGTGGCTTGAATGGCTCATAGATATTTAATGGATAGTTTATGGTTTATAAAACTGAAGGCTGAATGAATGATAGAATATGTTTAACTATTGTAAAGGGATTTTACCTGTTTTATCTTCTTCTTTGTTCCGTGAAGACATGGTGACTTGGACACACTTTTCAATTAGCCGTCCTGTGCTTTCAAACCTGGAGGAAACATCCAATACCATCGGTTTAGTTTGACAGAATCACACATTGGGATCTTGAGCTTCACTGCAGATCAGCTCTAAACTATTTCAACAAATCAAGCAATCACAGTACGCTACTGACTAGGGATGTAAAGATTAATCATTAGGCAGTTAAAATCGATTCAATGGTGTCAAGGTTCACATCGATACTTTAAAAAATGAATCGCAGTAACACGGTCCAAAATCAACACCAGCCAAGGGCCAAATGCAGGCAGATTTTCCATTTGGTGAGTAAATTTCAGAGGGCATTTACATTACAAATTTAATCATGGAGCACACTGAGAGTCTGAGACACACCAACCTCCATTTCACTGCAAACACACACATAAACACGCGCATGTGGCGCAAACCTTTTAACTTTTAATGCTTCAGCACGTAGTTGATCCTTGATCCATTCGACCGAGTGGGAAAAAGGTCAAAGGGTCGGTTAATCTCTTCTCCGTTCTCTCTCACCGTGTCTGCGGCTAACATAAAGATAGGAATGTCCTCTCATAGTCTCTGTATTCTCAGTCTGTGAGCGTCTCCACTCAGACTGTGTGAAACAGTGCTGTGTTCTATACACTGCAGATATAGTGCACACTGAAGATGCGCAGCAGGAGCAGTCAGAAACATGTCTAATAATGAGCAGGCTGATTATATGAAGTGTCATTTAGAGAGTGCAGTTTAATGTGCCTCACAGAAACCTGGTCAGAAACACCCTGGACGCGAACGTGGATCTACCGGGCTTCACTACAGTGAGAGCGGACAGAGATACGAAACGCAGCGGCAAACGGAAAGGAGGACTGTGCTCTCCCCTGTCCTGTTCACCCTGTACACCTCTGACTTCCAGTGTAACTCTGAGCTCTGCCACATGCAGAAATACTCGGACGACACTGCGATAGTTGGTTGTGTCAGGGATGGACAGGAGGAGGAGTACAGGAGCCTGATCGAGGACTTTGTGACGTGGTGCAGTTCCAACCATCTGCAGCTAAACACCTCCAAGACCAAAGAGATGGTGGTGGACTTCCGAAGAAACAAACCACATCTAGAACCTGTTTCCATTGGGGGGGTCGACGTGGAGGTGGTCAGGACCTAGGGGTATCTGGGGCTGCAACTGGATGGCAAGCTGGACTGGTCGCCTATCATGGACACTACCTGCAGGAAGGGACAGAGTCGTCTTTACTTCCTGAGAAGGCTGGGGTCCTTCAACATCTGCAAAAAGCTGCTGCAGATGTTCTACCAGTCTGTGGTGTCCAGCGTCCCCTTCTACGCCGTGGTGTGCTGGGGAGGAAGCTGCAAGAAGAGGGACGCAGCACACCTGGACTCACTGGTGAGGAGGGCCGGCTCTGTGGTGGGCACAGAGCTGGACTCACTGGTGACAGTGGTAGAGAGGAGGACTTTGGACAAAATGCTCTCCATTATGGACAACACACACCACCCCCTGCACAGCACCTTCACCGGCCAGAGGAGCATGTTCAGTGATAGACTGCTGTCACAGTCGTGCTCCACGGACAGACTCAAGAACTCTTTTGTCCCCCTGGCCATAAGACTGTACAACACTTCACTGTCACGGCAGGGAAGAAGCACACGGTGAATCCTGGAGTCATTTTTCACTTTTTTCTCACTCCTCATCTGCACTGCTGACCTCAGAGTCAGCCTCCAGTTGGACACTTTAATGCATATTGATAGTCACCTTACTGAGCACAGGTCACTTTAAAGATAATCACCCTAATCATGTCTGGTTTCATCCTACTGTTGTGTTATGCTACATCTGTAATGGTTGACATGATCACCCTAACTAGGTCAAGTTTCACTCTATTGTCTTCGACACTTAATGCTAATCTGCTCCTCAATAGTTGGGTACTTTAATGGCAATCACCCTAATCACTCCTGGTTTCACCTTATTTTTTTGGACACTTAATGCTAATCACTGCTCCTTTATGTTGCTGAGCACTTTAATGGCCCAGTCTGCATCCCTGCATTGACTGTTTAATGACTGTACTCACACCTCTGGCACTACCTCAAACACCTCTGTACATGCACATGTAACTAGTTTCTAGAAGGTCAGCACTTTGTTTCTAAGGCTCTTTAACTGTTTACAGGTCTCTTTTAATCAGCACATGTTTTTCTCTCCTTCACAGGTTATGTACATTATGGTATATCCGTTTTAAGTCTAATGCTATACAGGGGAGGGGGGACAGCTGGTGTGTATTGTAACTAATGTCTTGTGTCCTGCCTGTCTGTATACTGCTACTGGATGCCTTGAATTTCCCTCGGGATCAATAAAGTATCTATCTATCTATCGATCTATCGATCGAATAATAATTTATTATTCTCTGATGGATTTTAGTCTGTCATGTTGTAATACCGGGGGGTTCAGAGGGGAGAGGGGAGTCTGAAAATGACCTATTTAAAAAATAACGGCCAGCAAATATATTTTTCAATTTCTCAATTTCATGATATGATGAAATTATTGAATCTGTGACATAAATCTGTGATTGATTCAACAGAACATAATGCTTTCTCAATTTTACTGAAACAGATGTGTATGTAACACAAAAACACTTATATGACTAAAAAAACTAAATATGCTTGGCCTGTAAATTTTTGCATCTTAAAACCAAAGTGCTTTACAGTGAAAGACAAAGATAGTTTCAAAGAACCCTAACATGACCCCCCCCTCACCCCCCACCCCCACCACAAACAGCAAAAACAATAGACCCAATAAAAGTGACTTATACACTGCTAAAAGCTGTGTACTAAGTGTGTTTTTAGCTGTGTTTTAAAAGTTGAGAGGCAGTTCGCAGTGCGCACAGCCAAAGGTAAGGAGTTCCACAGAGCGGGGGCTGCAACTGCGAATGCTCTGTCTCCTCTAGATTTTAAAAAGGATAGAGGAACGTCCAAGATCATCTGGTTAGCAGACCTCAAGGCTCGAGGTGGCTGGTGTACCACAATGAGGTGAGACGGGTATTCCAGGGCCAGCCCATACAGAGATTTAAAAACAATTAAAAGAATCTTTAAATGAATCCTATACCTAATCCTATACCTAGCCAGTGCATGACTAAAAAAACTAAATATGCTTGGCCTGTAAATTTTTGCATCTTGGTGAGTCAAAAAGTTAATTTGTGATGCTGCAGCAATATGGTGAGCGTCAGCAGCTGTAGAGCAGAGGTGGTTGGTTGTAACAAGCAGCCGTTATCATGGCTGAGACCAAACCATACTGATAAGCAGTTTGTTTTAGGTTTCACATTTTCTTTAGATATTTTTTTAAACTGTTTCCATTTTTCTTCAATTTGTCAGAAACCAAAGTGACAAACAGACAACTTCACTTAAGACTAAATCCTTAACAATAATATGACTTAATTAAGAATGAATCTGTCCAACAGTCCAATTGAAAGTTTACCTGCAAGCTCTGGTTCATTCATCTTCAGTGTCAGCATGTTCAAACTTTCCCATGGCTCTCTGCTGATTTTATGCTAAAATAAAAAAACAGTTAACTTTAACTTTAGTTTCACAGAAAAGATTTTAAAATGTTTGCATATCATTTGAAAATAAATACACCTGATCACAAACACCGTTTCCTCAGTCTGTCTCTATTGAAGAACAGTTTGTCACACTGTTATCATTTACTCAGCTGAAGTTCAGTAAAATGGTTCCAGACTCACCAGACATCAGTCGTCCCAGCAGTCTGAGCCTCTCTGTCACCTGTTTCTTTTTATACTGCTCTGAAATCGAAAGCATTTGATTCACCTGACTAACAGGTTCATGTTTTTGTTTACTCTCAGATTTTCCACATTATTAAAAAGCCATTCTCTCAACTGGAATGTTCTCAGAACAGATTATCTGCCCAGATTATCTTTTAGTTTGACTGAGCGATCGACGGGTATGTCGGATATTTTTGATATTGAGAATCTGGCTGAAATGTTGACAATTACGTCCTGAGCTCAAGGGGGACTTGCCAAGGTCCCACTCACACCGGAGCTCCTGACCTCTGTTGGAGCAGCCAGGACTAGATACTGAATCCATCTTGATAATGAGAGAAGAGCGAAAGAATCCTTAGCACAGGGCCAGAAGAAAAGGGCAGGAGCACCTCGAGCAACCTGAGAAGAGTAGAAGAGCCATCCAGGTACTGTAGTGTCTAAGGTTTTGGCCAGAAATGTGGTCAACTTAGCGGAAGAGGCTGAGGGAAAGTCAATGTCAATTTTATTTATATAGCACATTTAAAACCAAAGTGCTTTACAGTGAAAGACAAAGATAGTTTCAAAGAACCCTAACATGACCCCCCCCCCTCACCCCCCCCCCCCCCACCACCACAAACAGCAAAAACAATAGACCCAATAAAAGTGACTTATACACTGCTAAAAGCTGTGTACTAAGTGTGTTTTTAGCTGTGTTTTAAAAGTTGAGAGGCAGTTCGCAGTGCGCACAGCCAAAGGTAAGGAGTTCCACAGAGCGGGGGCTGCAACTGCGAATGCTCTGTCTCCTCTAGATTTTAAAAAGGATAGAGGAACGTCCAAGATCATCTGGTTAGCAGACCTCAAGGCTCGAGGTGGCTGGTGTACCACAATGAGGTGAGACGGGTATTCCAGGGCCAGCCCATACAGAGATTTAAAAACAATTAAAAGAATCTTTAAATGAATCCTATACCTAATCCTATACCTAGCCAGTGCATGACTAAAAAAACTAAATATGCTTGGCCTGTAAATTTTTGCATCTTGGTGAGTCAAAAAGTTAATTTGTGACGCTGCAGCAATATGGTGAGCGTCAGCAGCTGTAGAGCAGAGGTGGTTGGTTGTAACAAGCAGCCGTTATCATGGCTGAGACCAAACCATACTGATAAGCAGTTTGTTTTAGGTTTCACATTTTCTTTAGATATTTTTTTAAACTGTGCAGTGAGGAAAGCACGAGTTATGTGCTCACGCATCTTTGTCCCAGTTAGGAGACGAGCTGCTGCGTTCTGGACAAGCTGCTGACGGTTGAGCTCAGACTGGCCAATGCCGACATACAAGGAATTACAATAATCTAAACGAGAAGTAATAAAAGCATGAATCACTTTTTCCAGGTCTTTTTGGCTTAAGTAAGGTTTCACTTTCACTAAAAACCTCAGCTGAAAGAACTAGACCTTACCACAGAGCTGACCTGTTTGTCCAGTTTAAAAGCACCGTCAATAATCACACCAAGACTCCTAGCATGGGGCTGAATGTAAGGAGCTAATGGGCCAAGGGAGTTGGGGGAGTCCGATCAGGGCAACCGAACAGGATCACTTCTGTTTTGTTTTCATTCAATTTCAAGAAGTTTAAGTCCATCCATGTTTTTACATCACTCAGGCAGTTGAGCACAGCCTAAAAAGAGTCCTTGGTAAGGGCCTTTAATGGCAGATAAACCTGCACATCGTCAGCAAAGCAGTGGAAAGGAACACCATGCTTCCTAAAAATAGACCCCAGGGGTAGCATATATAGTGAGAACAGCAGAGGGCCCAGAACTGACCCCTGGGGGACCCCACATGTTAAAGGGGCCACAGTGGAGGAAAACAGGCACATGTGTACAGAGAATGATCGCTCAGAGAGGTACGATTTAAACCAATCCAAAGCAGTGGTTTTGATGCCTACACAGTGCTCAAGGCGTGAAAGGAGGATTGTGTGATCCACTGTATCAAACGCTGCTGTCAGGTCGGGAAGAATTAAAAAAGTGAGTTGGCAGCAAGATAGTAGAGCTCATTACTAAGTCTAGTGATTTCAGAAGGAGCCATGAGAAGAAATTGGCTGAGCTCGAGAATCTTGATGAACAGATTATGACCGAGGTAGCAGAGATTAAAAAAACTGACACCCACTGAAACACACTCACTTCACTGCAAGAGTAGATTGCTGCCCTTTCTCATCTTAATTTACTTAACCTTTGTTTTTTTATTTTTCTACTTAGCTTCAGTTCAAGGAACTTTTGTGACGAAACAACGCTATGTGAGGCTATTGAGAATGATAAAGACTCCTAATGTGATAAATGCACACTTATTTTATGTACAGACACACGTATCACATATGAATGTGAGTATTAATAAAACGTTTTATTGACTTAAAGTTCATTTGCAACTCTTTCCAGTGATCCCCCAGGAGGAGCTAGAAAATGTTGCAGGGGAGAGGAACGTCTTGTTTGACTTACTTTTCCTGCTACCTCCGCAACCTGACCTCAGATAAGTGGAAGAAAACGGGTGGATGGATGGATGAAGTTCATTTGGTATATTATTCATAGAGCTAAAAGTCGACACCAATTTGAACATTGAATCCTGCAAACTTTTATCTGTACGGCCTTGAAGTTGGCATTAAATTTCCTTGTAAGTGGTATTAAAAAGGTCTTACTGAGTCTCAAATTTAACTTTCAGAACCCTGGGGGTACCCAGTATCCTTGCCACTGAGTTGAATGCAGCGCAGGATCATCTGTGCTACTCTTGTGCGTTGCACTAAAGTTAAAACATTTTCTACTTTTGCGCATCGCACCCTGACATCACCTCCGTGTGTCCAATAGGAGGATAGCTCAGATCACAACCAATGTTGTCTCACTTTCCTGAGATCTATCTTTAACACCTACCTGGACATCATCTGACAGTGTCAGTTCCTGGACAAGCTTGAACACTCCCACATCCTGGTGTGCCTTGAGGATTTCATGAACCAAACGCTCTTTTCTTTGCTGCTCGTCTCCCCCTTGGCAGAAGGAGAAAAGTCTGTCCTCTTTTCTTATTAGTGGACACATAGGCCTAGATAGTGCTGTGGCAGAAGCTACCTGTTTCGGTCACCTAGCAATGCGTGCTGTTGCTTTTTGCTCTTGTGCACTCTTTTGCTCTGCAGCCTACTCCACAGCAAGCCCACTGCACTGCCTCCTATCTGAAAGGCCCGATAGGCTTCATAAAGCAAGAGAACTGAAATACCACTTGGATATGTTGAACCTGCTTTGTAGTACCGGGGTCACTGCCATGCAACACAAACAACAAAACAGAACAGGGAAGAGACACTACTGGGAAGGTAAAGGGGTTGTCATGTTATTTAAAGTTTGTTTTGTCTGATTTGTTTTAGTATTTGTTTGTGATTTCACGTCTGTTTTTCCTTTTGTTGGTATGTTTTTTGATGAGTGTGAAAATGATTTCTTAAATAAATGTGAGCGTGAGCTTCTGTGAAAACAATGTCATTGTCAACGTTGTACATAGATAGGGGAAAAACCGATAAGAGAAGATAAAGCGTCAGAAATGTTGTCCAGCAGGTAAAAATACCTGTGTAGAGAGGACATGTCCTTTCTGTTTAAACATGGTCTGTTTCTCAGAAATCATGATCTGGCACATACTGAAAGTTAGTTCAGGCAGGTCACGCAGTCACGCTCTGTTATTGTGTCAGAGTTCACATCAGCTTATCTCATGCAAGCCTCATCAGCTGATCTGATGAAAGCATCCTAATGGCCAAATAGTTCTTATGCCGCCTTATGTACATTGCTCTATGCTTCTCTGCTCTCTCTGCATCCCACAATTGCAAGCAAATACTGAATCAACTGAAGTTATTTGTTCTTTTATGAACAACTGTTTTCCTTTTAATCACGGTAATGACGTAAATAAACAGCTGATGTGTGGTGGTCTTGACTGGTCGTGATTTAAAATCCAGAGTACGACCAGTCCGAGACCGAGTAAAAATCACTGAGAGGAGAGATGACCTCCTCAGAGTTCTCCAGCAGTTTGACATCAATGCTGTTCTGCAAAAATCCACCAGGTGGCAGAACAATGCAATATGTGCATGCAGTGGACCTGCACATACTGTACGTATGTTGGTTTAATAAACTAACTGAAATGGGAAGTTTTTAACCGAACTGCTGGGTCAATTTAAGAACATCTTCATGCTGATTATTTAAACCCAGAACCGTGTTGCCTGTTTAGCCCAGTCTGATGGTTCACATATTCTAACCAAACTTTTTTTGTTTCAATCTGTATTTCTGGTTTAATTCCTCCGAATAAACTTATTGAATATTCTGGACAAATGTTACTATATTTAAAATTGAAAACTGATAAATTGTTATTTTTAATTCTTGCAAAACCTTAAAAAAAAGAACATTTAAAAGGATAAATAAATACAGAGATGGATCGTTATTTGTATAGGGCCAAATCATAAAAAATGTAATCTCGAGGTGCTTTACAAAAGTACAGTTCAAAAACCTTACTCTGTGTTATGAGACAAGATGCTTGAAGGATTTCTCCTTCGCGTTCCCGTGTCCACATTTCCATGCTGCTGAGGTGAAGGTCAGAGTGACAATCCGATCATGGCAACTGGGAGTCAGGGACGTCCGGTGGTAGTAGTACCACCTGTCTGAAGGTGGAGGGGGAGCGCCATCTACTGGAGAGTCCAGGCTCTGCTGCCAGGACAGTTGAGAGAACGTGAGCAGAGTCAGGTGTTCCAGCTGTGGCAGAGAAAAGTTTGTTTTCTTGGACATAAGAATTCTTTCTAAAATATTAACCTTCATTATTTCTAACACAATCCACATTAAAGGTCTGATTTAAACAAGAAGCAGTCCATGCTGCCTCTGACAGATAAACAGAGGGAATGTGAGGTTGTATGTTTTGTTTAGTAATTATAGTGTTTCGCCAGTTTAATTGCTGTGCTGTAATCTAAATGGGTTTACAGACGAACACTCTAAATTAGCAGTTTTATAAAAACCAGACAACTCGACGCGTCTCGCTGCATCCCCACTTAATTAACATCAATTTGTCTGTGGAAGAGCTTTTGTTGAGCTGCAGCCCAGCAGGCAGCGATCACAACAACAGACTTCAGTCGTTCGTCCGTTCTGACAAACGACGACATGAACATCCAAACAAAGGCAGGACAACAAGAGCACTCTTATATACATTTTTGATTTATGTAGTTCTCCATTTTGAAACCCTGCTGTTGACCTAAACTCCAAGTCTACGCTCCCTCCCGCCCTCTACACTCTGTTAATGAAAGGCGTCGGATCCAACCTTCACAACAGGGTCCTAAATCTTCCCCTCTGTCGCCCCCTAGTGGTGGAACGGACAACCAAACTCCAAACAATCTGCAGAGCCCCTTTGCACCTTTTAGAAAAAGCCAAAGACCCCGCTGTTTATGAACACCTACGACCGTTATGACGATGATGGTGACGAGGATGATATTTAGGACTCTCATGAATGCCTGTGCTCACTTCCTGTCCGCACCTGTGTGCGGACAGGAAGCACTTCCAATCCTCACGTTGTCTCCTCCTCTCTAAATCCTGTCTTGTGATGCTCTTACTCTCTTATGTTTGTCGTTATGAATCAAAGCGTCCGATAGATGAACTGAGAAGTTGTAGACGGAGTTTCGAAACAAAAAGAAAATTCAACACTCGGTCTAAGAAAATACTCAACATTTGCTAAATGGTTAAGAAATGTTTCTTTTACACTTTTAAACCAAAATGTTTTTGACCAAAGACTGTTTCTCTTTTTATATGTCTTTAAAAAAGTGTATTAATCCCAGAAGGCAGTTTGGTTCCAGAGTCCACCCAGACCATACAGACATGTACAAACACACAACAGACTGAGTTTCAGTCTTTGACAAAGATGACCTCGTGTGGTCGTCTTGGGAAATGACACACACAAGGCCCAGATGAAAAGCACAGTGATAAATCAATTAGTCAATAAAACATAACTGAGACATTCCAGGACGCTCTGCCGTCACATTGTAAGATTGTGTTTGTGCAGGCTGATTGAACAGGAAGAGGTCATCTACAGGAAGGATGTCAACATGTTCAATAGTTTTCATATCGCGTGTTTTCTTAGAATCAAGTCGACATATCGCAGGTGTCACGTCTCCCCTTCTTGTGTGTTTGGTCTTGCCGCTGCTTTGTTTCCAACAACAGGCCTTCGTATGATTACACGCCGACATGAGTCTGAATCGAAATGAAATTAGCAGAAATACGATTTGAGTCGAGATGTAATTTGTTGGAAACGAGCCGATAAGAGTTAATTAAAAAACACCTCTGTGCACGAAGAGCTCGCGACAAACGAAATGAGTGAAAACACTGAATGAGGGTTTCAGATGAAATATTAAGGCCTCATCAGAGTTGATGGAAAATGTATTAAAATGAACCAAAACAGCTTCCACACATTTCACTGATTGTTTGTTTAAAACGTGATTCTCTCCTCTCTCTGCTTCACTCTGGATTCAGAGGAGAGATGTTCCCTTATGAGGCTTCTTTGGTTTGATATATGTGAGTGAACTGAGTGTGTGTGTGTGTGTGTGTGTGTGTGTGTGTGTGTCTGCATTATCCTGCTCCGTTGGCAGTGCAGCCACAATAGAGCTGACTAATGCAGAAATAGACTGCAGGCGAAGCTTCTTTTTCTACAAATGTCTTGAAATATGAAGGGAGCATTCATTGGTCCGCTACAATATTTATATCTCCCTCTTCTTCCTCTTCCTCTTCTTCTTCCTCTACGGCTACAGAAATGTGCATCACCAGCACACACACCTGCTCTCACACACACACACACACACACACACATCCACACAAACAGAGAAGAATGTATGTCCTCATAACACGCCGTTTCTTTTGATGGCTTAATGTGTGTGTGTGTGTGTGTGTGTGTGTGTGTGTGTGTGTGTGTGTGTGTGTGTGTACAGTGTTTTAGTGTGTGAGACACTGATGTAGTGTGTTTGTATCTGGTGCTAATGGCGTCCTGAGATGCAGCTCGTCATGTTCGTTGTTGTGGGAGAAGGAAGCATCGAGATGGAAAGAAAAGACGGAGAGTTTTGTCTGATCTGCGTCGATAAAAATCAATATTGACGTTTGATCGTGATAACAGTTTTCTCAACACATATATATATATATATATATATATATTTTAAATTATAGTTTGTTCATATTATTTGCTTACAGCCACCTTTTGTTTGATTGAAAGGTTCAGCTGTTTGGTACATAGTCTGTGTGGTTTGATGGTTTGATTCCCCTGCACGCTGCAGCACGTGTTCCCACAGTGACCCGTGAACGTCATCTGTGCATCCAAACAGGTTTCTGCCCTCATTACTTCTCTTTGTTCTTTTTTCCTCAGGACGACATGAAGCAAAAACCTTTGTATTTTGAACATTGAGGTAAACCTGCACCCTAAATACATACTTTAAAAAAACTTCATATAACCACACCATACATGGGAAACAGCTGAGCTGAATACTAGCTGAACAATCGTCCCTGACACTCATCAAGAAAAACAAACAGCATATTTTACAGGCTGACAAACTTCCTCTAAGGTTTCTTCATGTTTGCTGAATGTGTTTTTATGTCCACATTAGATTTCTTGTCCTTCTCTGATCTTTCTCCTGCAGGTATGTGAGTGGCAGGAAGCTGGCCGGTTTCTCCTCTGAGCCAGCTTCCTGCTCTTTTTCTTCTTTACATCCAGCTTATGAGACTTACAGGACCTGCTCGTAGGTAGGTGAGCTGTCATGATTTTCCAAAGAGCTCCAGGAGAGTGAACATGCTGCTCTGTGAAACACTTAACACACAAACGCTGTGTGTGTGTTCAGGCTGAGAGCAGGACTGTTGTGACTTTCTTCAGTGAGGCAAAAGACGTGACGACCAACCAGCGCAGGTCACCAACCTGTGGATCGATGCAGGTCGAGTTGTGGTTTGAAAACATGTTCAATGTAACTGTTAGTGAAAGTCAAGTCAACGAAAGGAAAGAAAGGAAAACAAAAGAATCCTTTAAAAACGTCCAAAACATGATCATTACAATGAAGGTCAAATATTCAAACCCTCTTTGGATCAAAGTTTTCCTTATCCTACTGAAAAGTTTTTAACGACATTATCTGAAGGTTTCCTCCATAAAAACCAGGATGAGTTCTGATCCTTTTTTAAACAAAATAAGATAAAATGATCTTTTATTCATCTGACAAACAGAAACGTTTAAAGTGTTTCAGCAGCAAAGCCGGAAAGCAGAAGAAAAATCACACACAATTAAATTAGATAAAAAAGTCAATAAATATAAAAAATGTGCATTAAAAATAGTAAAAAAACAACATTATAAAATGAGTCAACATGAATGAATTTGATGTCATCTGTGTTCTTGTTCTGTGTGATCGGTTTTAAACGATCAGTTTGTTTTTGTTTGTGTCCTGATGAAACCTTTAAACGTCTCTCAGCTGAAGCAGTTTTACAAAGTTCATATCAGACTGATGAATCATGTTTAAAGGCCCCCGCAGCTTTCCTGTCCTCCATCACTCACTCAGCTGATATCAGACCTGCTTCCTGTCCTCAGAGACGCGGCTCATGATGCCAGATGATTTCACGTGGCGGCGATTAGGACGAGCCGGCGTTCTGCCCGCAGCTGTCAAACAGAATAACAACCACCAGGGGATCAGACGGCCCAGAGCCGCCACTGTGGCAGGAATTTAAGAGGGAAATCATCATTGATCTGTGGATGGGGGTCACCACCTCCACCTGTGTCACCCACACAGGGCGGGGCTGTAAGAGGGGGGGGGGGGTTACATTAATTAACAGGAAGTAATTTAGGGGAAAGCTCTCCCATGGCGAGCAGGTCTTAACGTGATAAAATGGAGGCCCCCCCCCCAGTCTTTGTTCGGGACACAGATTTAAAGGAGGGGGGTAGATAAGGGGAAGGGGGAGGCAGGAGGAGGGGGAGAGGGGGGTGGGGGAGGGGGGAGGGGGAGGGGGGGGGGGACTCCATCTGCTGCTGAACGTGCTGGGTCAAAGGGCTTTTGTTGTGAAGGAGTGATGAGACACAGAGATGGTCGTTGTCACCAACCGCTGGTTTAATCAAGTGAAAGTGTCACGGTGTGGACTCACACACACACACACACACACACACACACACACACACACACACACACACACACACACACACACACACACACACAAGGTGACGAGTAATTGCTCTTCATATTTAATAATTCATTGAACGTCTGACTTCTTTGATTAATCAGATCTTTACATTTCCTGAGACTTTTTAAAAACGTGTTTTTAAACGACACTCTGTTATTTTATGATGCTAATATAGAATATTAATATAGAAAGTATTAATATAGAAAGTACTAATATAGAATACTAATATAGAAAGTATTAATATAGAAAGTACTAATATAGAAAGTACTAATATAGAATGTATTAATATAGAAAGTACTAATATAGAAAGTATTAATATAGAATGTATTAATATAGAAAGTACTAATATAGAATACTAATATAGAAAGTATTAATATAGAAAGTACTAATATAGAAAGTATTAATATAGAATGTATTAATATAGAATGTATTAATATAGAAAGTACTAATATAGAAAGTATTAATATAGAAAGTATTAATATAGAAAGTACTAATATAGAAAGTATTAATATAGAAAGTACTAATATAGAAAGTATTAATATAGAAAGTATTAATATAGAAAGTATTAATATAGAAAGTATTAATATAGAAAGTACTGAGGCTTTAAACAAACTACGAGTCTTTAGTCATATTTCAGTTGTTGTGATATCGATATAATTTTATTTTTCCTTGTATCTTGTACACGTTTATAATCGTGGCATCAATGAGCTGAGATTTAGACATCAACCAAACATGTGTGAGAAGATTTAGTTTGATTTATGTCCTTTTTAAAAAAGTTAGTACAGGAAGTGTCCCAGTGCATCCTGGGAAATGTTCACGTCTCATGTATCTCTTTATTTAAACCATTTGTGGATGTTTGTGTCTGAACAGTGGCAGCCTCTCTCTCTCCCTTCACTGTCACCTCGACCCCAATTCAAACACCAGCCCCTGCGATGGAAGCGTTCTGCGCATGCGTGTTCGGTAATTAAAGCAGTTGCGTCAAGGTGTTGGAAGTCAGACGAAGTGGCCTTCAAAATAAAACCAGAATAAAAAAAAACAAAACAGGTTCACTAAAGGGTTGTAGACAGTTCACTTTCAGAAGTATTAGTAATTATGAAATATGATGGAGCAAAGTCATAGTTTAAATTTGTATTGAAATAGTCATGGAAGGTTAATTGTTTGAAATTGCAGTTAATTTAAGAGCACATCTTTATGTACCTGCAGCTTTTGGACTTCTGATCAGGAAATATAATACTTGAGTTTGTTTCATACATCACTTCTTCTCACTGAGTGTGGGCTTAATGATGTGGTATTAAGGCCCTAAAAAACACGTGCACGTCTTTATTTTCACCTTTGATTTAATGTCACTGTGAACAAACAGTCCTGACAGTAAAGCGAATAGCCTTTATTTTGAAGGAGATCCCCGGAAGTGCACGTTCACCTCGACTCGTGCTGACGCAGGCTGCTGGAGCGGCAGACAGCAGCAGCAGCAGCAGCAGTAGATGCTGTCCCATCATCGGATCACACCCAACGGGGCTGCAGCGCACCGCTCCTCCGGCACCGACACCATGACACCCCGATTCAAACCCGCAATCTGAGCCGCACGAGGAACGCAACGGAACGTGCACGAGGACATCGAGAGACCTGGACCTGGAGACTTTACGGGCGCACACGCAAAAGGAAGCTCGCGCGCAGAGAGAGAGAGAGAGACGGTTGTTGCAGAGACCAAAAAGGACAGGGACGCCGACCGAGGCGAACTCCACTGCGCCGCGGATCTGCGCTTTTCTCTCCCAGATTCGCGTCCAGCAGGGAATTCTGTCCCTGTGAGACATCTCACCCTGAGACATGTCCTCGTCGGCGAAGGACAGCGGGCATTACGCCAACTATGTGGGACCGTACCGCCTGGAGAAGACGCTGGGCAAAGGACAGACAGGTTAGTGAAAGCCCCCCCCTCCAGATGCTGGTGATGCTGTCAGGAGTCCCCCGCAGCATCACCGCGCCGGCCCCGCGCGTGCCCCGCTGACATCATGTTGGGATGCAGTGTTTGCATCGGCGCTGCTGCCGCGTGCTCAGTGTGCCGATGCGGGGAAATGCGGGATAAAAGTGCGGATGTTTGAGTTGGATGCGTGCTTTGCAGAGTGCTGATGGAGGCTGCTTTTAATCATGATGATGGTGATGATGATGCTGATGATGGTGCTGATGATGATGAAGATGATGACGGTGGTGGTAGTGTGCCTTTAATCCTTGTTGTCAGGCAGAGAGGGCTCGCTGATAATGGGCCCTTGTGATTTTTCTTGTCTCTAATTCTGTTCGAGCATCCATCTGTCACATGGGCCGCTCTGCAGAAGAGGCAGAGCAGTGATGCTGCACTGTCCGGTCCCACACACACACACACACACACACACACACACACACACACACACACACACACACACACACACACACACAGCTCAGGGGTTAACACAGCCACATACTGCAGCTGTATCACCACATTTCTGCATTTCTGTCTTAAAGGGGTATTCTGCTCATTTTCAGACGCTCTGCTCAGGGTTTGAGATCACAGCCTGTCTGACACTGACTGACTGTGTGTGTGTGTGTGTGTGTGTGTGTGTGTGTGTGTGTGTGTGTGTGTGTGTGTGTGTGTGTGTGTGTGTGTGTGTGTGTGTGTGTGACAGTATCAGTTATCAGGGTGATTATTGGCATTTTGTCATATAAATCAATGGTTTTTCACATTTCTATGCATCATCATGGAGAAATCTGCTCAGTCTTGTTGTGATGTCTGAAGACCAGCTGGTTCTACTTCATGGACACACTCGAGGCTGTGCTACTGAGTTACTGAGTGGGTCATTGAACTCAGCATGATGGTCGTGGTCCAGCAGGCCAAGTCTAAGATCTGCTCTCCTTGTAGCTCAGCTTTCATCTCCACCACCTTCTGATGGAAACGTATAAGCTGCTACATGCTCCAACGTTTTCACCAGCTAGTCACCGACTTCCTCTCTCTCTGTTTGTTGAGCAGGATGTTTGTTAGAAATCAGCAGCCTGATCGAGCTGTACACATGTTCACACATTGCGATCTTTTTTAGCGTGATGATCGGTGGTCCTGACAGATCTTCACTCACACTTTTAACCGAAGGCTCCACAGGAGAGAGAGTGAGGGAGCGCAATCTCTAGATTCCACAACAACATCGGCAACGATCTGAAATGTTGCCAACATGTTCAGTGACTCACAGTAGCCGTTAATGGTCATCGTCCCCCCCTCCCACTCGCGTCCCGTCTCATGTTGGCTCAACCCGACCGCGTGCTGTAGACGTACTGGGAGGATGGCAGGAAAGACTCCGAGTGAAGAATGTGTGTGTTTGGTTTCACTCGTGCAGCAGAGTGCGCTCAGACGTACAGTTTGTTCTGAATCGGGGGAAGTTGTTGCCACGTCGGTTCTCCTCGAATGGTTCTCCTCACATAGGTAATGAAATCCCAACGTGTCGTAGCTCTGTTAGCCGTTAGCTCAGACTAGCTAAAAGCTCCTTAAACCTGCAGGGAGCTGCTCAGAGGGATGAACACTGAACTACGCTCAGGCAGCAGTCGCTCAGTCTGTCGGGACTTTGGGAAATTGGGAACTGGATGGCTGCTGGTTGATCAAATCTTGAAAGTGGTGCCAGATCCTTTTCTGAACACTGCTGACGTGCTCTTGAGCAAGGCACCAAACCTCCCCACCAGCCCCAGGCGCGCTCGCTGTGTGCAGCCACCCGAGCCCTGTGCACGTGTAGTTTGTTCTTCTATAAATGATCCTGGGATCACATGATCCCAGGACTGATCTCCTCGTTACCATGGCAACAACACCAGTCCTACCTGTCATTGAGTGTTTCTTGTTTTTGAGGGGACACACTGTCTGAACGGCACAAACACTTAGGACACGTTTGGGTACAGGACCGTTGCCAACATGTTTAGACAATGCTCTCACTCTTTAGGTTGCTGGTTCCCTGCTGAGATGCTCAGACTCACTGTAGCTCCTCAGAGACCTGTATGAATGGAAGTCTGAGGCCAGGTCTGCAGCTCGCCCACCATCTGTGGACACGCGCAGCCAGAAAGGATCAAGGTGTCTCTCCCTCCACTTCCAGCAGGTAGAAGAAGCTATACGCCGCTCCGTTCCCTCGACGGGTGAATAATTCATAACCAAGCAATTAGCCGGTTGGTTGTGATGGATCGCAGCAGCTGCTGTATTAATTACACAATACTTTTATTACCGGATGGATTAAAGCTGCAGTAATGTGCATTTAACTCCAACAAAGACACACAGATCATTTGATTTGCTCTCCATCAGGATTCATTTTACTAACTGAATCAGAGGAGGAGGAGAGGTCCAGTTTCACACAACTCAACTCTACTATAAATACCCACAATCCATCTCTCCTCCAGGGCTTCTCTCGGTTCAGGACCAACATGAGAACTCAGTTTACTGAGGAGAATCAGCTTGTAATTAGTGCCATAATTCATTCAAATAAGGTCAAGGGTTCGATCCCCAGCTCCTGCAAGCAACATGTCTGACGTGTCCTTGGGCAAGACACTTAACCCCGAATTGCTCGCCCTGCTGCGTCTGGGATGTCGGGATGTGGGTCGCTGCTCTTGTGGTCGACCGTTTGGTGCTTCACTGTGCCGGTGAATTGGATAAATAAAGTGACAGAATAGTGTCTAAACGGATATTGATTGATTTATTAATATCTGATTTGGGGTTTGAAGCTGCGGTCATCTGTGCCTGCAGACTCGTCTCAGACTGAACCTGAAAAGACCCTGAAGCTCTCACTGACTCAGTCAGCGTCTGTGGCGCTTGTGTAGGTGTGTGAGTGCAAATGCATGTAGAGATGTAGAAACCCTGTGCAGACTTGTGTTTAGGTGTGTGTGTGTGTGTGTGTGTGTGTGTGTGTGTGTGTGTGTGTGTGACTGTAGTGCAGGCTGAAGAGGAGTGATGCTCTGCTTGTTGAGCGTTTGAGTCGAAGGAGCTGAGCCGGCAGACAGGGAAGCCCGGGTAGCATTAAACCTCCTCCACGAGAGCAGGGCAGCCCACGCTCACTGTGTGTGTGTGTGTGTGTGTGTGTGTGTGTGTGTGTGTGTGTGTGTGTGTGTGTAAACACAGGGGATCTCTGAGCGAGTGGACTAATGCTTCTTTTTCTTCTGATGTTGGATATGAACCAGATTTGTTAGTGATTCACATTCAGTTTATTAACATGCAGGAAGAAGGACTCGACCCCGATGCATAATGATTCACACTTTAAAGAAGCTTCACTGGAGCGCCACTTTCTGCTCATGACGTGAACATGTTTAAATCATACCGCCACCAGGGGGCGCTCCATCAAAACCACAATAACAGAAGATGTTGTCGAGGCTCGCGGGGAATCATGGGAGTGATTCTCTCTGCGATTCTGTCTTCAGCTGAAGTCATTAAATATTTGTTGAATATCTGTTGTTGTGTTAGTCACGGCTATACCTGGTTAAATAAAGGCTACATGAGATTCAGCCCTGCGTTGAGGTCGTTAGCATCAATGTGAAGTGGTAAAGTTAGCTTTAGATTAGCGACAGAGGCGAGTGTGAACATCTGCTGTCGGTCTCGTCTGTTGTGATCAACACTTTGTGCGTCTGTCTGCTGTTATGAGACGGCACGTGGAACAATGCCTTCATGGTGCGAGCGTGCCGGGTCAGGGCTCAACGGCGAGCGGCTGTGCTGACTCGGAACAATTAGTCAGTGTCTTCATGTGTGTCCGAGCGAGCGTGAGGGGGCTGAAGTGTTTCCCAGGCTCCGTACGGCGCTCGTTTTTCTAACTGTTGGCCATCGGTGGGGCCGGTTGTCATGGTTTCATCTCTCCTCCGGTGACAATGGACTCCCTCTCTCTCTCTCTCTCTCTCTCTCTCTCTCTCTCTCTCTCTCTCTCTCTCTCTCTTCCTGCTGATCACAGCAGCTCAACTCTTCCTCCTCTTTGATTTCACTCCTCGTCCTCTCAGATCGACACTCTGTGAGA
>NC_136693.1:737348-747348 GCF_947650265.1 Symphodus melops
GCCAGATTCAGGACTCAAACACAACATGGAGTTCAGTCAGAACAGGCTGAGGGATCCAGATCAGGAGAGACCACGGGGGACAGGACGAGCCGGCACAGAAGGACGGGGACACAGAGACGAGTCAGAAGATGTTTTCTTCTGAATACGTCCACTGCTGCACGCCGGAGCGTCCTGCTCGTTAAGTGAAAACATCAATAATGAAAGAGGAGCCGCAGCTGCTCAAACAAATCCAATACGTCTTCACTGATCTGAAACCACGAGCCGTTCCACCTGGACCGTCGGACATGTGTAATTCATGGTTTGAAATCGATGTCCAGACACATTTCCATCTCTGTGATCTCATTAGCCTCATCGGCCAACCAGCGGGCGATCGATCGTCTCGCCGCTCACATGATCGGAGAACGATGAAAAAAAGTGAAGGACGCCGTCACATGACTGACAGCGAGGTGGGCAATTATGAGGCCAAAGTGAGGATCAGTCGATATGTTTTGGGTTAATGTGAGAGTGGGAAACAACACGGCCTTCTGTGGAGCGCAGTCAGAGTGAGGTGGATGTTCGTGCTCGCCGTAATGAGATGGAAATAGGCCGCGGCTCGCGTTCGGAGGCTGGCAGGTCTGATTGAAATGTGAGACGCGGCGGGCTCATCAATCCTGTCGGACAGCTACAGATGGCTTCCAGACAGGCGGGGAAACTCCATCAGAGTCCTGCTGAGCTGCACTCAGGTCTGCTGTTTCCTCTCTCTCTCCTCAAAGTCTCTCTGAAGAGGGCGGCGGGCTCAACGTGCTCTTTTAAAGGGGGGGTCGAGTTTCTGTTCTCCGCTGTCCCCTCCTGGATTCTAAGGAGAAAACGCTCGAGTAGATTCAGGATCCCCACAGAGATGAAGCTTTTTAATGACCTTAACATTGTTTTCTTCTTCACAGCCAGCACACTGCATTATTATTATTTAGCTCGAAGAACGCAGGAGTTGTTAGTCTACACCTGCTTCCATCAATAAAGCCACGCCCCCTCCCCTTGCTCCCTCTAAAGCCACGCCCCCTCCCCCCTCTGTGCTCCCTCTAAAGCCACGCCCCCTCACTCACATGCTCGAGCGCCGTCCCTCCAGAAGGTGACCTCAGCTCATCTCTTCATTGTGCAGAAATGACGTCGTCTCATGTGTGAGCTAGAGCATTCATGAGAATGAGCAGGGAGGCCTGTGATTGGTCCATCAGAGAGCAGGGAGACAGGGAGGCTGTGATTGGTTCATCAGAGAGCAGGGAGGCCTGTGATTGGTCCATCAGAGAGCAGGGAGACAGGGAGGCTGTGATTGGTCCATCAGAGAGCAGGGAGACAGTGAGGCTGTGATTGGTTCTTCAGAGAGCAGGGAGACAGTGAGGCTGTGATTGGTTCTTCAGAGAGCAGGGAGGCTGTGATTGGTCCATCAGAGAGCAGGGAGGCTGTGATTGGTTCATCAGCGAGCAGGGAGACAGGGAGGCCTGTGATTGGTTTATCAGAGAGCAGGGAGACAGGGAGGCCTGTGATTGGTTCATCAGAGAGCAGGGAGGCTGTGATTGGTTCATCAGCGAGCAGGGAGACAGGGAGGCCTGTGATTGGTTCATCAGAGAGCAGGGAGACAGGGAGGCCTGTGATTGGTTCATCAGAGAGCAGGGAGACAGGGAGGCCTGTGATTGGTTCATCAGATTGGTACCTCGTGGCAGACATTGGTTGAAGTTTTTACAGACTTACAAACTGATACAGATGATGGATTTACTTTGTTCCTTTCTCAGAGAACCTGAGTTATTAAGTTCTGTCAGGACCTAAAGACAGTTTCAACTAGAGGAGAAAATGAGCCACCCTGCCTTTAACATTTGAATCCCTGCTGTGATTGGACGTTTCTCAATGAAGTGCAGCTTTGGAGTTGTCGTTGACCTCTCTTCTTCTCGGACAGACTGAAACAGACCCTGATGTGCAGGATGAGATCAGGTTTCCTCCTGCAGAGCTACAAGCCGGCTCCGCATGCTTCAAATGATTCTGCTCCAGTGTTTCCAAATCCTCCCTGTTGTCTTTATCCGTACAGATATCTGCTGACGAGCTCGTCTCTCAGTCGACTCAGAAACGCTCTGATTCTGTTCGGTTGTGTGATCACCACAGCTGTACTCGCTGTTGGTTGTTTCAGCGGCGTGTTCAAACGCCATCGACTCCCTGCTGCGGCGCAGGGTGAAGAATCCGCTGCACCTAAAAATGTTCCCGCCGCAGAGCTCAACTCTTCTATTTTTAGCTCAATTAGCTCCAAGTTTTCCATCCGGCTTCCCGTCTCGCTCCTGTTTCCTCCTCAGTCGTCTGTCTCCCTCCTGCTCTCTCTGTTCGCCCTGCAGTCACTCACATCACACCAGCTGCAGCGTGTTTGTCCTGGGCCGAGGGCGAGCGCTGCTCAACAAAAGACAGAGGAGGAGAAGAGGAATGCCCTTCCATTGCTTTCGCTCCGCCGGCTCTGATGCTGTCAGAAAGCTCAGCCTGCAGAGGTTCAGAGGGCGCTCTCTTGACTCCGGGCTGTGCTCAGTGTGTGTGTGTGTGTGTGTGTGTGTGTGTGTGTGTGTGTGTGTGTGTGTGTGTGTGTGTGTGTGGGTGGCAGACGGTGGCCTGCAGGTCCAGCAGCCCACAGCACTGCATGATTGAAACGCTTTCTGCGTGCCAAAACTCTGAACCCATGAAGAAGAGAAGAGTGTGGATCCTCCTGAGCTGACTCACTCCGATGTGTTCAAGTCTTCTGTCTCGCAGGACGTCTGCGTCCTTCGAGGACACGTCTCATAGAGTCAGGCCTTCGTGGTCTGAAGCTGATCACCCTCAGATAAACGTCTACGCTACGTCCTGCAGGGAGGGCCGTGAGCCCAGGGGGCGGGGCCACGTTTGACTCCACCTTCTCGCTGTGTGACCGCTGAGCTCACTAACAGGTTGCTTGCTGTTGCTAGGTGACGGAAGTTGTCTCACAGCACCTGAGCGTCCCTCCGTCTGGTTTAAATATCACCCTGAAAAAAGTCCTGAAAAAACTTCTTGTCTGCTCTTGTCGTAGAGAAATATAAGTCCCGCCCCTTCTTGGTTTTGATTGGTCTGTTTGTATAAGTTCTTCTAGTCCAGCTGGTTGTCGTCTGACTTCTCTCCCATGGACCCCTTCACACAGCGTTTCACACTGTAGTCATGTGACGTCACGTCTGAAGGATTTGTATGAAACTTGATGAGTGATTGGAAGTAAAGCCGACACTGAGTGCGACCTCGTCACGTTTAAGTGTTGAGGGTGTGAGTGTGTGTCTGCTGAAGGTCACCGACAACAGCTGACCTGTCAGCACGAGTTAACAGTGACTGTGAGCCTCCAACTTTCTCTGCAGGCTTCTTCAAGTCGACTTGTGACAGTGCAGAGTTTCTGCTGCTCTCAGAGGAGACGCGTCTGAAGACTAACTCTGAGTGTCTCCTCGCGTTTCTTCTTGTCCAGTCTGTCACAAAACAGGAGAAAGTTTCTTTCCGGGACGTTCCTGTAAACATCCTGCTGCTCCAGTGTCGTTTTCAGGAAGCAGAAATAAAAACAGATTTTCAAACGTCGCGGTGCAGCTTCTGAGCCGCGCTGTGAAAGCTGCCATTTTACAACCCAGGAGTTCTGACGTGACCTTGGGCTTGAGTGTCTTGCTCAACGGACCTGTGGCTGCAGGAGCTGGGGATCGAACCCTTGACCTTCTGATTACAACAAACGGCTCTACCGCTGAGCCACAGCCACCCCTTTAACTTAAGAGGCTGCGGACGGTGACGGTTTAACAACAAAATCAGGTCTTGAATACTGGCGACAAGTTGACAGATTTCCTGCTCTCTGATTGGCTGGTTGTTGCAGCGATGCTTTGTGGGAACAGTTCTGACTTTCTCTGCTCTCGGTGGGAGGTAAACGCAGAGATTAATGTGGACTTTGAAGAAGTTCTTTCCTTCCTTCCAAAAGCACAGAGAGGGACTGTGGGAGGTCCAAGGTTCAAGGTGCCGAGGCGGACCAGAGTCCCTGCTGCCAGTCTGCGGAGTTCAGAGGTCGTGTGGTTTATCGATTCGATCCAGCGGAGAGGAGAGGACTGAGGAAGGAGAGAGGAATCGATTCAGACACTTCCAGCTCCCCCCAGGTCGCACACGGCTTTCATTTAGAAACATTTATTTCACACAGAGCTCCCAGTTCACCTGCCACTCATCTGAACGGCCTGCAGCTTGTTTGTTTGTTTGTTTGTTTGTTCCGCTGCTCCCGGGTCTTTGACACGTCAGTCTAGCGGAGACAAAAAACAGAAAACGAGCCCATGACTCTTTGCATAGAGACCATAAATATTCAGAGGTGTGCAGAAAGTCTTGGTTACAGACGATGACGAAGGAGAAGCTCTGATGATGATGATGATGTGGGAGGAAGCAGGAACGTGGTGTTGGATGAGTCCGACTCACTTGACAGTTTGTATTGATCCTTCAGCTGCAGGTCATCAGGGAGGTGCAGTGATTAAAAAGTGGATGCAAAGCGGTCGGCTCTGAGTCCATGCTAGCTGCATGTTAGCCTTCAGGGGAGCGGGAGACCAACAGCGTCCATGTTCTGCTGGTTTGTTCTGCTGGTTCTGTCTTTAGAGTCTGGTGACAGTAACATGAACAAATCCTCCACCAGGGGGCGCCCAAACAAGACAACAACAACAGTTGACATTGAGGCCTGTGGAGAATCATGGGAGTGATTCTTTCTACTACTCCACATTGACCGTAGTCATGACGACCTGACAGCAGCTTTCAGGAGCAGCTCAGGCTTCATTAGGCTGCAGCGTTTCCATGGCAACGACTGTTTATTTAATTGAGATGGATTAGTGTCAGATTCGACATATCACAGGTGTGTGTGTGTGTGTGTGTGTGTGTGTGTGTGTGTGTGTGTGTGTGTGTGTGTGTGTGTGTGTGTGTGTGTGTTTCATTAAAACACTGCTGACGCCACACACGATGTGATCCACGTCTTCTCTTGCTCTTCTTTATGTTCGTTTCTACATGAACGATCGTCTGCGTGTCGGAGGTTTGTGGACGTCTCTGCTGAGCTGTTTGTTTTTAAATGATTCAGTGAAGCAGAGTGTCTCGCGTCTCCGTGTGAAAATGTCCCCGATTATTACAGCGGAGCTCCTTTTAGAGCCACATAATGATTCTAATAACCGACATGTACGGAGACAAATGTCAAACTTAATGTGCTTTTATGATTTTCGTCCCGGGTTGAATCAAAAACACGCCGCGTTGTGTTCAGACCGCCGCTCTCACGCCGAGGCGTCAGAGGAGTCGTTCAGAGCGAAGACAAACCAGCACTAATGTGTTTTTAGTGGAGACGAGTCGCCGTTATTGACCTCCACGGGCTCATGGAGCTCTGACATCACATCAGGCAGGAACATGAATCTTTAATAACATCACTTTTTATTCCACTTTGTCTCTCTCTGCTTCTTGTTTTCCGACCAGTCTATTTAATTTAACTCCGGACCAGCACAAAGAGATCGACTCTCTGACACCCTCAAACACGTCCCTACGTTTGGACGTGTCCTAGTTTAGTAGAGGAACGAGCCAGGCTCGTCCCGCTGATGGTTCAAACACGTCGGTGGAACCTTCTTCTTCCTGTTGGAGGTTTCAGCACGTGTCACACAGACTGATGCTCCTCCACACAGATCACTTCAAGAGTTGTAGCCGCTGTCGATCTGCTCCGACAACATGATCAATGAGAGCCGCTGAATGTCGCCCACAAGACGTTTGATTTGTAACCTGGGACATAAAAGAGCCCCCCAGACGGCCATACTGGTCCCCCCCCCCCCCCCCCCTGCTGCTCACGGCACTGCCTGTTTCGGCAGGAGTGCCCGCAGGGAAATCACCCTTCAAACAGCACCACCCTCATCTCCTGTGAAATATGTATGCAGCGCGGGGTAATGAAGAGGTGCATATGCGCAGTGGCATTTTAAAGCGCCGTCTGCAGACCTTCAGTACAAAGTAAAATAGAGTCCCGGGTGCCGGCTGCTTTGATAGAGATGGATGGAGCCATTGTAGCTGTAATAGGATAAAGGTATTGCATGTTGACATTTGTGTGGCGGCGTATGAGCCACGAGGGCGAGTTCTCAGAAGTACACAATGAAAAAGAGACTCTGGAGTTTCAGGAGGCAGGTTGATTGCTTCTTTTTATGCGCCTGTTTTATGCTTTGTTAGCTGCAGCCAGGAGACGAAGGGAAGGAAGCTGCATGTGTGCAAACCAAGCAGAGTCCTCCAGAGCTGAGAAGTAAAGCAAACTGCACTTCCTTGTGTGGCCACTTGGGGGCTGAATCCTACGACGAGTCCTTACAGAGCCCCGTTTTAACTGACCAAACTGTACAGCAACATGTTTTTCATCACTTCACATCATGAGACATGTTCTTTGAGAAGCATCACAGGGATCGTAACCTGCATAGCATCGACTTTGTGTTCTACAAATAGTGTTCATCACATGTGTTAAATAAGCTAAGGATGACCTCAGCGTGGCTCACACTCGGACGTTTGTCTTTCAGGTCTGGTGAAGCTGGGGATCCACTGTGTCACATGTCAGAAAGTCGCCATCAAGATTGTCAACAGAGAAAAGCTCAGCGAGTCGGTGCTCATGAAGGTAAGATGTGTGTGTGTTCTTATTAACAAGTTGATCATGTCTATAAACCCCTCTATTTCAGCCCTGCTCACAACAGGCTGTTTCTGTGTCTGTAGCTTTAAATATGTAAATGAGCTGTGTCTGACCACGCCCCCTCTCTGGAAGGGCTCGGGTGTACTCGCTGCTTTCTGGCTCCATGTCCTATTGTTTACGGTGAGAAGGCAGACTCAGAGGGCAGAACAAACACCTAGCTGTGGGAGGGTCACCCACCTGGGGGAGGGGCTACTGCCCTTTGTGATGTCATGAAGGGAACATCTCCAAACGGCCTGTTTGAGCACACATTTTCTGAAGAGTGGAGCAGGCAGAAGACAGAGAGGATGGACTTTTCTCATCATTGGGGGGTTTGGAGACAGACTAGAGACACATGTTAGAGGAACATGGAGAAGAGGATTTTACATATTTGACCTTTAAGGATAAACTAATAATCTTGTTTCGAGGTTCCTTCCTCGATCACACTTCTTTTAGCAGAGCTCACACTTCCATCAGAGTGATGAGAGCAGGATGTGTGTGCTGTCAGTGTTTCACCCACACACAGGTGTCACACGCTCCTGCTCTTTGTTGCCTTTTGTCACTGATGTCAGCACTCCTCCGTCCTCCCACACCAAAACAAACAGCTGCATGTCGCAGCGTCTGACATGATGACGCACGCTCACCGTCAGCTCGCTGCCACGTTGACTCATGTTCAATCAATGGCTGCTTCTCATTACTCTTACTTATCCACTCGTGTGCCTCTGCCACCATAAAGCATCTTCCACTGGCTTCAGTGAAGTCCACGGAGACGAGGGCGCCGTCGGAGGACCTCAGGGCTCCACAGTGTGAACGCTGCACTCTCACACGTGACACGCAGTTTGACGTCACTTCACACCGACGCTGTGAATCAAAGGATTGCTCATTTGGCAGCTTTTACTCCTCCGCCTGCATCTTTCTCCTCAGGTGAGGATGTGAGGCAGAGAAGCACAGAGACTGACGACCATAAAGAAAGGAGCATGTGTACGCTCAGCTTCAGGTGTGAGGTTTGTGTGGAGCTTGATTTTAGAGATAAGGTTTTTGTTTTCCTAAGCCAAAAATTCCCCACTTATTTTTTGGGGTTTCTATTCAAACAGACTTGATTTGGTTTCAGAGTCATGTGATCACTCGTGCGTGGAAGAATCAGAAGCGTCACCGTAGCGTGATCGAGCTCCAAACACGACTGAAGATCTGTCGTTTGAGAATGAGTGTTTGATCCAGTAGATGTCGCCCTTTAGCTCCGGCATGAAACCAAAACAAACTCCCGTTAGGCCACGCCTCCTCCATACTGAAGCCTCCGCTCTCCTACGGTTGTTGTTGTGTTAGCATGCTAATGCTAGCGCTCTTTAGCTAGCTGCTAGCTTCATGTAAACTGACACAGAATGATCCAAACAATCAGTGAGTATGTTCTTCTTCTTCTTCTTGACTCAAACAGCTTTTATACACAAGGGGAGGAGCCGGCCGTCCCGTCCATGTAAACACAGCTCTGACAACAACACAGCCAGCAGGACTCCAGCTTCTCCCTCACTGGAGACAGTCAGGACTCACACACACACACACACACACACACACACACACACACTCACACACACAGTTAGGATGTATTTAAAGGTGTCATATTGAACAGTATGTAACTTCAGCCCGCTCTCACTCTTCAGTTCACAGCCTGACCTCGGCTGTCAGCGCTGGTTGTCTCGGCTTTATTCAGACATTCACAACAACATTATCACCTGACTTTTCTGCTCTGTCGGGAAAGAAAGGATTCTCACTGACAGATCTGTAAGACCGTCGACGTCTCTGAAAGAATCCTGTCAAACTAAAACTCTCCTCGTTTGAATCCTTCTCCCCGTTTGTGTTCGTTCACAAGTCAAAAGGCGGCTTCAGTCTCTGAGTACAGATTTGTCAACCGCTGTTGTTTTTTGATCTGCGTTATCATTTCATTAGTCTGTCAGACACACAGTAAAACACACACACGCACACACACACACACACACACACACACACACACACACACAATAAAAAAATCCAAAAAGGAGTAAAAACATTTCTTTGTCATTTTCAGTTTGACATCATTGATGAGACAGGATATTTAAAGGCAGTTTATTGAACAGCAAACACACACACACACACACACACACACACACACACACACACGCAGGGCTCATTTGGCTGATTGCTGCTGTTGTGTTTTCTTTCTGCTGATGACGGGCGTTCTGTCCTAACGAGCAGAGGGAGGAACATCGCTCGAGTCACTTAAGGCTGGCGGCTAGTTGGTTAATGTGTGTGTGTGTGTGTGTGTGTGTGTTTGATTTTTCCACACGGTAACAGCTCATGAACGTTGTCAGGATGACTTTAAAGTCACTTTACAAGGTGTGAAGGACATCATTTGCACCTAAAGGTCAGAGAAACGAGCTCCATCCTGATTGGCTGCCGGGTTGTTTTGCCTCGAGTGTTGATTGGAGGAAATATCGTGTTAATCTCTAAAAACAGCTCTGATGGTTTTATAAAATCCCAAGCAGCCACCTGAGAGCTGAACACAGCAGCAGCTTCCTGAAGGCAACCTGACGTGATGAAGCTTCAGTGTTTAACCTCAAAGTCAACGTGGAAAGTGACCACGAACTGATGCTGGCCTCACACGCTACCACTTTCAGACAAACACCTTCTAGTGGACACTCAAGGAACTGCAGGATTTTACACTTCAGCATCAGCTTCTTGTTTTCAGACTGGAGGTTGGTTAAAGAGAGCGATGTACGACACACTTCTTCTTCTACAGTAAAGCTCTATAAATGTAAATACGTCAAGGAATCAGAAGTGATAGAAAGGTCTGCAAAGCATGCTGGGAGTTCAGCAGCTGGCTTGGATGTGACATCTCCAAATCTTAAGCCTGCACGTTAAATATTTTTGCAACAGGAAGTAGTTTGATGTCAGTCCAAGACGCCGGTGCATTGTTAGTTTTTCTCTCCCGTGCCCATCAGATAATTACCCATCAGCCTCCTGTGTTTCTGATTGGCTGTGAGCGAGCGTGATGAAGGCCGCGGAGGTTTCTGTTTCCTCTCCTCCCCCCGTGCCGCTGACGTCCTCGCTCTGTTTCGATTGCCAGCCGTCTCGGGGGTTGCCCCGGCAGTCCTCCTCTAATCTTATCCCGCCACGGTCTTATTTTGGGAAGGATGCTCGGGCCCTGTTGTCATGGCAACAGGCAGCGATGGGCTGGAGCAGCGGCCGTGTTGTTCTCACACAATAGAGTCTGATCAGCCTCCTGAAATATATATTTAAAGAAGGAAGAAGAGAAGGGAATGCGAGGTGGATTGTGCAGAGTTGCATGTTTTAAACATG
>NC_136693.1:752348-769848 GCF_947650265.1 Symphodus melops
CTGTGGTTGTCATAGTAACAACAGGCTCGGGCTTCTTGTAAAATACCAATCATATGTCTGTAACCATGACAACCACGGACGCCTGAAGTCGTGGTTAACAGATGTTTTAAGAGCTCTTTGATGACGGCGAACACGGCGGGAAAGAATGCAGACGGGATCAGAGCGGGTCAGAGCCGGGGAGGATCAGACCCGTGTGCCCGTCATGTTCTACACGCCGCAGCGAGCGTCTTTGTCAGCGCTCGTGTCGGCTCGACCCCCGCCTGTCCTCGCTCGCTCACACACACTTCATCATCCCACATTAAACAGCCATATGGGTCATAATTGAAGCTAATAAATGTCAGCGTCCCCGCTCAGGCGTGAAGGTCGGGGGGGCTGAATCTCTGTTTACCTTGTACATGAGCTTAATTAGCCTCTGCCACGCTACCCGTGTGCGTGTGCGCCGCCGCGCCTGACTGATGTGAGGAGGTTAAAAACCAGGGTAATTAGTCTGGATGAGCTGCACCTGCATCCATCGCAGACACGAGTCAGCGTGCTCACCTGCTGGCTGCGAACACCTGGAGGCCCAACGAGCGGCGAGAGCCCGAACGCCGAGCTGGACTCAAACACACGTCTCAAAGATCCTCCGAGGGAAGAGGAGGACTTCTCTACGGGATCATGTCGATGCTCTCTGCGAGACGTCTCCAGCGACCTGCTCAAACACGAGTTCGTCTTCAGGATTGTTTGAACCTTCAGCTCAGGATCCGGTCGTCTGGAACGGGGAATCACGGGAGTCCAATCTGCTCTTCAGAATCCTCCTTCAGTCAGGATGAGTGTGGCTGCTGTGCGGCGTGGGGACGAGAGTCTGAGGATGAGAGCGATGGTGACAGGCTGCTCTGGGAATCTGATGGGCCCAAGATGAAAGACGTTTCTTTTATTATTTATTTGCTGCCAGCCGCCATCGCTCGCCATGACACACCTTTTGAAGACGGGCTACTTTGATGGGAATAACATTTCTTCTTCTGCCGTCTCGTGTCCGGCGTCCAGCGTCCGGCTCCCTCGGAGGCGTGTCAGGACGGTTTGATGAAGAAAGGTGCACGCGGAACGTCACGAGGGCATCGAGAGCCGGAGCGGCGTGATTGGCCGACAGAAGCCTGATCAGCTTCAAAGTTGAGCAGAGACGAGAATCTGAAATCAATAACGTGTATCAGCGGAGGATTAGTGAGATTACCTGTGCTAACGATTCCTCCTGACTCCCTCAGCACACGCGCTCAAACTGATCTGACATTTCCCACAAACTCAAATCAATCATGTGACTTCTGTCGGAAACATCCGCTTTTCCAGCCTCCGGAGTCCCAGACGCTGCTTCTGTGACAACGACTCTTCTGATTGGTTGACTCGTCAGATGGACTCGTGCTCTGATTGGTTCCTGCTGCTTGTTTTCATTTTCTTTGCTCTGAAGAAAAAGCTGCAACCCGTCAGAGATTAAAGCAGATTAACTGCAGTTCCTCAAACGGCCACACGAGGCTGTCTTCAGAAGTGAGTCCCTCCCCATAGAGCTCTATGTTAAAAATGTCCAACTTTAAAGCAGGAATAAACCCGTTTGGGGACCTGGTGGCCTTGTGGTTCGTTGTGATCTCACTGGGTCTGGGTTTGAATCCGACCTCTCACACATTCCCAACTCTCTCTCTCCAATCTCTGTCTCTGTCCACTGTCTCTCTGTCCACTGTCTCTCTGTCCACTTTCTCTCTGTCCGCTGTCTCTCTGTCCTCTGTCTCTCTGTCCACTGTCTCTCTGTCCGCTGTCTCTCTGTCCGCTGTCTCTCTGTCCACTTTCTCTCTGTCCGCTGTCTCTCTGTCCGCTGTCTCTCTGTCCACTGTCTCTCTGTCCACTGTCTCTGTCCGCTGTCTCTCTGTCCACTTTCTCTCTGTCCACTGTCTCTCTGTCCACTGTCTCTCTGTCCACTTTCTCTCTGTCCACTGTCTCTCTGTCCACTGTCTCTCTGTCCACTTTCTCTGTCCACTTTCTCTCTGTCCGCTGTCTCTCTGTCCACTGTCTCTCTGTCCACTTTCTCTCTGTCCACTGTCTCTCTGTCCGCTTTCTCTCTGTCCACTGTCTCTCTGTCCACTGTCTCTCTGTCCGCTTTCTCTCTGTCCACTCTCTCTCTGTCCACTGTCTCTCTGTCCACTGTCTCTCTGTCCACTGTCCCGTCTCGATTTATAGAAAGTTCCAAAATAAACCTTTAACCAAAGGAAATAAACATGTCCGCTCTCTGGGGGATTTCTTTGGGGGGGCGGCTGCGGCTCACTTGGCACAGTTGTTGTCTCTCAGCCTGAAGGTGGAGGGTTCGATTCCTTCGCTGTCCTTGGAAGTCTTCACTCACTCCACTTAACAACCAGCTCAACTTTCACGCCAAACGCCAAAGTCAGCATCAGTTTGTAGAGTGAACCAGTGTTGATGCAAAGAGTCCAGTGAAGCGTGTCCGACCACGTTCATGCTTCAGAAAGTGTCTCCTGTCTCTGTCTCCTGACTGTGTCTCTGGAGCTCACAGTCTGACTGTGTGTGTGACTGATGCAGCAGCACTTTGTGCTCACACAGGTCTGAACTCAGTTTAGCCCGCGGCCCGCCGAGGTGCCAACTGGCAGTGAGTCCCGAGCACAGCAGGCAGGTCAGCAGTGACACGGCTACAGGCAGCATGTGTACGTCCAGACGTCTTACTCCTCATGAGACGCTTCCACTTCCTGACACCGACCTGCAGCCTGCTGCTGGACCCGGGCAGCAGGAGCCGTTATGACAGGAAGCTGTGCTTTGTTGTCATACAGGCCTGGTGTCGTGTCATCGTGCCTCGGCCTGAACATCCACAGCAGACCTTCAACACAGACGCTGTGTTGAACTCCGAGCCCGCTAATCTTCCCCGTCTTGTGTTTCTCTGCAGGTGGAGCGGGAGATCGCCATCCTCAAACTCATCGAGCATCCCCACGTCTTAAAGCTGCACGACGTCTACGAAAACAAGAAGTACCTGTGAGTCCTCTTCACCTCCTTTCCTGTCTCAGTGTCACAAACTGTTTGTCTCAGATATATTCAGTACATATGAAAGAGTGCGATACTTTGTAAACGTTGTTTAATAACTGTATGAAGAAGAAGCCGCTGCACACTGCGTCTATGAAACGTTTCCTCTTGTTAACAGTATAACAAGGTGGTGCTTTTATTTTGAAGGCGGACAAACTTTTTATTGAAGAGCTGTTTTCTACGTTTTATCATGTATATTATTTATTATTTAATATATTATTATAATTGTTTTATTGTTTATGTTTTGTATTTTTTATGTTATTTTTTCTTTGTTTTTTATTGAATACTTTTTATTGAAGAGATGTCAGTGGGGGGGGGGGGTGACGTGTGAAAGGAGCCCCAGCCTCCTCACACGGAGCGTGCTCAGTAACCACTCGGACACCAGAGCGCCGTTTGTCTTCAGTGTTTGATCATCTGCTTCCTCTAAATCAGCTTCTGTCAAATCAAACAGTTCCTGCAGAACCAATAAGAAAGAGGCAACTTTAAGGTCGTGGTCATGTGATCCCTGCAGCGTGTTTCAAAGGTTCGGACGCTCCGGGGGAAAAGCAGCAGCTCAGCTGTTTGTTCCTCTGACTTCACGGCTGTGGAAGACATGTTGGCGCTCGTCCTGTCCGTGCGGCGCTCGCAGCCCGTCCTGTTTTATGGGTCCCCTCCTCTGAGCGTGCAGCTTTAATGTATATCCCTGTTTGCTTGTACACATTCATCTGCTGCATGTGGCCGCCTCGCTCCGCTGCCACGGCTTAATGCGCTGTTCAATAATTGATAAAGGCGCCGCTGACGAATGGAGCTGGAATTTGTTTTCTTAATGTTGCGAGGACGGGGAGCGTCGGTCATCGTGGAAGCAAACAGTTAGCTGCTGGAAATGTCCCGCTCACAAATCACCAGCCAACACGTTTCTAATTTAAATCGCTCTGACAAGTGAACGCTCCAACGCCTCTCTTAATCTGCTAATAAATCAGGCTGAGGGGGAGGCGGCCTCCTGGAGGAGCGGCGAGGATCAACCAAAGATTATAGACACACACACACGGAGAGATGGGTTACTTCAACAAACACGCCCAAGTTTACGACTCCATTATTTCATTAAGGCCTCGTCGATGTCGGGGGAAGATTCAGACGAGGGTTTAAGGATGTTTACGTGCTGCGTGGACAGAAAGCAGACGCCAGCGCAGGTCGTGTGTCCGTGCAGGTGTGAGCTGTTTGTGGTCGTGTGCAGGTACCTGGTGCTGGAGCACGTGTCCGGAGGGGAGCTGTTCGACTACCTGGTGAAGAAAGGACGGCTAACACCTAAAGAGGCCAGAAAGTTCTTCAGACAGATCATCTCAGCGCTGGACTTCTGCCACAGCCACTCCATATGGTTCGTTTCCTGTCATGCTCAGGAGAGGGGGGGGGGGGTCGGGTCGGGTCGGGTCGGGTCTGTGAAGATAACTTCCTGTGTTGTCTTTCAGCCACAGAGATTTGAAGCCTGAGAACTTGTTGTTAGACGAGAAGAACAACATCAGGATAGCGGACTTTGGCATGGCGTCTCTGCAGGTCGGGGACAGTCTGCTGGAGACCAGCTGTGGGTGAGTGATTTCAAACACACACATGTCAGGAGTCCGAGGCTCTGACACCCAACAAGACACAGAACTGACTTCACCACACGAGGAGCACTGAGCACGTCTGTGACGTATAATCCTGTGAAACGTCTCGGCCCTCTTTTTACCTGAATGTTCTTTATTTATCCATCAATCAAAAATATATCAGTGATCATATAAAGTCTTCCAGTGTCAGACTGCACTCTAAGATTAGAGAGGGTTAGGGTTATCAAAAGCTTCCAATATGGCAACCGCCATCGTGTGGCATCATGACTCCTGGTGACGTCACTGAGACGACGTCCATGTTTTATATGTGTGTGTGTGTTGTGTCAGATTCTGTTCAGACTGCAGGTTCAGCGTGTCCCACTCAGCAGAGTTAACCTCGGGCCAACAAGTGTTTCACCGAGTCGCTCAAGTGGAGCAGCTGAAACTCCTCCGGCTCAGAGAGAGAGAGAGGGCGAGCGAGCGAGAGAGAGAGAGAGCACAGTCATATACGTTTACACCGAACATCCGATGCATCTGCTCCAAAACATTTAGACGCCACCGTTGTGTCCGATCCTGCTTCTAGCGGTCTACTGGAGCGATCCCAGAACGTGTTGAGTCCTGATCCAGCTCATGTTTGGACCACTTTGACCTTTTCAGCCTGAAACGTGGCGAGCAGTAACGGAGCGTCTCCAGACATGCACTGATTTCATAGTTGTCCATCTGTCAGTTTACTCTCTCACACCTCAGTGACGCACGCTGGAGCTCTGACGGCTCGTGCAGAACTCCTCCACTTCTTCTTCTGACGTTAATGAAATGTCAGACGAGCTGCCACACGACGCCTGCAGCAGGACGGAGGATCGTTTGCTCTGCTTTAATGGGGAGGCAGTTAGTGTACGCTGACACCACTGTGTTTGACATCCACCGCTTTTACATACATTAGCATAGTTAAGCATGATGCAGCCAGTGATGGAGTGTGTATTTACTCTGCTCTCTCTCTCTCTCTGTGTGTGTGTGTGTGTGTGTGTGTGTGGGCCAGAGTCGTTCTCTGTGCTCCGTTTGTTGTGATTAATTCTCGCAGACGACTGCGTTGTTTGTGGATTATTCAGAGTAGAGAGAGGCTGAGCACGCCGAGCGTCCCGCTCTCAGAAGAAAACTCCTGACAGGAATCACGCGTGTTAGTTCACCTAAAGACTGGAGCTCCTATTACTGTCACCAAAATCATAAAAAATAAACAAGTTTAAGGTTTAAAGGTCACATCTCCTCCATGTTCCTCTGACATGTGTGCTCAAACAGGCTGTTTGGAGATGTTCCCTTCATGACATCACAAAGGGCAGTAGCCCCTCCCCCAGGTGGGTGACACTCCCACAGCTAGGTGTTTGTTCTGCCCTCTGAGTCTGCCTTCTCACCGTAAGCAATAGGACATGGAGCCAGAAAGCAGCGAGTACACCCGAGCCCTTCCAGAGAGGGGGCGTGGTCAGACACAGCTCATTTACATATTTAAAGCTACACACACAGAAACAGCCTGTTCTGAGCAGGGCTGAAATAGAGGGGTTTATAGACATGATCAGATACAGGATCAGAGTGGATTTACAACAACACACTTCACACACATGATGAAGAGGAGCGAGGACACTGATTTACACTGAAGAGGAGGAGGAGATCATGTGACCTTTAAGCCAATAGAGTCAAATGTGACTATTAGTCCAGATGAAACAGAAAGTGATGCCTTCATCCTGATCTGCTGTTAGCTCGGGCCAATCAGCCTTCTCATTTAATATGAGAGGTGCATCGTCTCTGTTACTGTTTGTTTTTTTCTCCTCACGTGGTGACGAGCCTCGGGGCTCTGTGTCCACCTGTTTGTTTTCTGAGTGTGAGCTTCTTCATCCGATTGTTCCCGATGAGGAGGATGAGCGTTTGCAGCGACAGACGGCCGCCTGGAGAAAAGGCACAGCACCCAGAGCGCTCCGCCTTCTGTGTTCAGCCGCTCCGAGCTCTTCTAGTTGAAAATATTTCAACTTTAAAGAAAGTTAACGACGCTCCTTTCGACCAGCCCTGTCCTGTACCGACATCGTTCTATATTTATAATTTAATACATGCAGTAAAAAGTCAGTCGTACAGCAGCCGTTGCCATGGAGACAAGACGCACGTTCATTAGCTGCATTCACAGAGCTTCTTATACAGATTTCCACAGGACCCAACACTGAACCTTGTGGAGCCTCTTTTAGCTGTGCGTGTGTGACATGTTTAAAGGTTCAGTCAGCCGTCTGCAAAGTTCGACATTAGAACGACTAACAGCTGCAGGAAGTGACGTTTGTGTTTAGTCCTTGTCCGTCTGATGAAGACGTGACAAAGCGTGCTGCTCGTATGTTATTCAACAGGATGAGCCATCAGAACAGGACTTTGGATTGAGGCCTTTTTACCGTTATGTAACGCTCACTTAGCTAACAGGAGAATAATCCACGTCAGGCTGGAGAAGTTTGGTGTTTTCATGTTTTTCTTGGTGGGGGGGGGTAAAGTGGTTCGATGGCTTTGTGAGAGAAAGTTGTCCCCACATTCACCTGGTCACGCACCTCTCGGCTGTGTGTGTGTGTGTGTGTGTGTAACGGCCTCTTTGCCTCTCTTGCAGATCTCCTCACTACGCCTGCCCGGAGGTTATCAGGGTAAGTGCTCTCTCTCTCTCTCTCTCTCTCTCTCTCTCTCTCTCTCTCTCTGCCTTTCATACAGTAAAAGCAGCTCTGAATGGCTCTTATCATCACTCCGCCATCCTCCCCGCACTCTCTCACATCCAGCCTTCCAGCCCTCGCTCGTCCACGGGGCCGACGGACACTCCACTTAGCAGACCAGCTGTTTGTTAAGGAGTCTTTCATCTGTCCACGTTTCCTCGACACGTCTTTATTCACACTGCACCAAATCATCATCAGACTGGTGAAATGACAGAAGCCCTGAGCAGACATGCATCCATGGATTTTTATTGTTTCCTTCATTTCCTGAGAGGTGCAGAAGTTCAAAACCAACATGCTACATATGATATAATTATTATTATACATATTACAGCTTTAATTATGCATGTTAGTAGGATGTATCTGTATGCACCTTAAACGTCCCCCGCTCTGTGGAGCAGCTGTCATGCAGTAGATTAGGTTTAGGAGGAGAAGAAGAATATTCCTCGTCTTCATCCTGAAATAACTCCAGCACTGCAGTCTGCAGATTGCTGATGCCACACTGCGGGAGTGTAACACGGGAGGATTTTTCCATTACGTTTGGTGCCAGCGCTCCGAGCAGTCGGCGTGATTTGCAGCCGTGCGAGTGTGTGTGAATGTTTCCTGGAGTTTATGATGTTTGGTTCCTGTTCCAGGGGGAGAAGTACGACGGCAGGAAAGCAGACGCATGGAGCTGTGGAGTCATCCTGTTTGCACTTTTAGTGGTGAGTGACGATGCCCATAAAGACCTCACACACGTCGCACACGTTCTTCTTTCAAAGCGCTTTCAGGCCGCCTGTTGTCCACTTCCTGTTTGTTCACATCCTTCATGCCAATATTTCTGAACACGGCTAAGTTAGCCACGCAGGCTAACGTTTTGCAGCCATCTCTCTCGCGGTCAGTTATAAACTTTTAAGTCTCCATCAGGTCCTCAGACAGCTTTTTCTGCTTCGGCGACGCCCACAACCTCCGTTTCAGAGCGTGCTCATTGCGTCTGTTAGCGTTCTGCGTGTTTCATATTCGCTTTAAGTCAAAAAAAATACAACTCAGACAAAATGAAGACGGCGTGAAGGAGCTCGACATCTGGACGTCTGGAAGCCGTTCCCTCCAGAAGACAAGGCAGACGAGCGTCTCCTCCGCCGTCGTCGTGGTTGATGAAGCCAGATGTTCGACGTGTCGTCCATCCTCGATTCTGATTGGTCGAGGGAGAAGTGACATTCCAAAAGTTAAACTTCCTTTAACTGAGCGAGGAGGCTGAACAGCGTGACCACATTGTGTTTGTTATTCAGGGAAGTTTAAAGTGTTGTGTTGACACTTTTCCCCTGAGACTGGATTTGTCCGTCTTTTTAATTAAAAAAGCGCTGAGGAAGGAAAGCGTCGGTTCGAGGAGGGAGCCGTTGATTCTTTCCTGAGGCAAATCTTTCTGCTGATTGAACTCTTTATTTGTGAAGCAGCAGAATGTCCAAGGTCACTGAAATGAATCAACACAAAATATAAAAAAACAGCAGCAGCACTAAAGCTGAAGGTCGCAGCGAGCCGTCCGCCATGCTCTCCCTCACCGACCGACGTCAGCTGACACTGAATCAAACACACTGTGCGCCAAGAAAACACTTCAACAAAGCTCCGCCCCTTTACTCATCACCGCCTCTATCTCACGCCGGTGTGTCAGACTCGTAGAGGTTCAGGACCCTGATTGGTTCTATGATCCATCATGTGGCTGAGCTTAGACACTGAGGAGCTCCGTAGACGATGAGTCGCTCGCTCTGCGTGGCGTTCGAGGCGTTTTGTCTCGTTCTGTGAAGTTTCAGAGTTAATAGAATAATAACACATCGGACTCGATTTGCAGGGTGTTTTTTTTTTCTTTGGATCCAAAACATAAAGGTCTCAGTGTGCAGAGTCCTTCACACTGATCAGTCACAGAGAAACACTTCATACTGTGACAGAGAGCAGCCACTCCTCCTCTTTATTAAGATGGAGCACATGACCTGTCACCACGTCACTGAGCGCGCTCAGACCGGTCGATCTGTGAGTGAGCGACAGCAGGGTGTCAGCGTGCGTGTGAGGAAGACCATCATATCTTTACACTCTGTGTTGTTAGCAGCAGCTCAGCTCAGTGTGGAGCTGACGGCGTTTAGATGATGAAGATGAAGAGTACGGAGGGAGTTTGTTTGTTTTTCTGTGAATATCTTAAAATGTCTGTAAACATGAAGTTAGACGTCAGACGCTAACACAGAGGCTTCCCTCTCTCAGGGCGCCCTGCCTTTCGACGACGACAACCTGAGGAACCTTCTGGAGAAGGTGAAGCTGGGAGTTTTCCACATGCCTCACTTCATCCCTCCGGACTGTCAGAACCTTCTCCGCGGGATGATCGAGGTGGACGCCGCCAAGAGGTTCACGGTGAGTCGTTGCTGAGCGATGCAGCTGAGATCCTGCGTGAGTCGACTCGTCTGCCGCCTCGGGGACCGCTCGCGCTAAATTTAGCAGAGCTGCACCGTGACTGGCCCCTGCAGCTTCTTCACTCTGCATAACGTCTTTTCATCTCTCACCAACGATTAGTTCAGTCTCAGAATAGAAACGCAGGGAAGAGAAAGGACAGAGGCTACGCTTAGAAGATAATAATAAAAGCTGCACGAGTGACTCATCGTTATTTCTTCATCATAAAGAGAGTCACGCTGAAAGCAGCCAATCACCACCTTCACATTGGATGACATCACTGCTCATTTGTCATTTTAACTAAACCCGACATGAGAGCAGTTATCACTTTAAAACATCGGACGCTACATGTTTGGTTGTTTTTAAAGAAACATGACAGCATGTGAAGGAATCCTGTCCTGATGCTCGCTGCAGCTCCCTCTTAGCTTCTCCTCCACTGTTCACTAGACTTATATCAGAAGTCCCGCCCTTCTTTATTTGATTGGTCAGTGAGGAAGCACAGCGTCAGACTTCACCCTTGAATTCTGTGGCTGAAGGATGAGAGTCATGATGGTTTCTGTCTTTCTGTTACAGCTGGAGCAGATCCAGAAGCACACGTGGTACCTGTAAGTATTTGAAGGTGTTGAACCTCTGACAGTGAAACAGAAGAGTGCTGTGAGCTGATGATAGAAATGACTCTGTGAAGAGATCTCCGTCTCGGTGCTGATGAACCTCCAGGTGTTAGCTCGTCGGTTAGCTTCGTGTGTTTGGTTGCAGAGCGGGAAAGAACGAGCCGGAGCCGGAGCAGCCCGTCCCCAGGAAGGTGGCCATCAGGATGCTGGCTGCAGCCGAGGAGATCGACCCCGACGTCCTGGAGAGCATGCACTCTCTGGGCTGCTTCAGAGACAAGGACAAACTGACCAAAGACCTGCTGTCTGAGGAGTGAGTGAGGGGGGGGGAGGGGGGGGGGAGCATCTCACCTGCACCGCTCTTAAACACAGTGATGTGCGCTCAGCTCGTGATGAACCGTCCCATCGTCCTCTCTCTCTCTGCAGAGACAACCAGGAGAAGATGATCTACTTCCTGCTGCTGGATCGTAAAGAGAGGTATCCGAGCCACGAGGACCAGAACCTGCCGCCACGCAGCGAGATCGGTATGCAGGTCCAGCTCTCACAGCTACACGCTGCAGGAGATGAATTTAACAACACGATTTAAAGCTGAACCCAACAGACAAGAAGCAACCCGAGTTTTTCTGTTCAGCAGACCCTCCCAGGAAGCGCGTGGACTCGCCCATGCTGAGCCGTCACGGTAAGAGAAGACCGGAGAGGAAGTCCATGGAGGTGCTGAGCGTCACAGAGGGAGGCTCTCCTGTACCCGTACGGCGAGCCATCGACATGGCGACGCACGGCCAGAGGTGAGAAATACACACCTGCACGCGTGTTCGCCAGCATGAACACACACGCAGGTTTTCAAAGTGTTTCTGATGACGTCTGCTGTCAGTGTTGGTCTAACATGTATTTGATCTCAGAGGAGGGAGGGGAGGATTGATGTTTGCCCTCACTTCAATTCTTCACCTGGCTGAGCGCTGTCCTCGGCTGTAAATCCTCCTCTCCTCGCACAGCTGAGCTTAAATACATCACTTCCTCCTCTCTCTCTCTGTCGGCTGAACATGTTCAATGTACATCACACAACACCCGACTTCCTGCTCTGCCGCTCGGCCACGGGCTAACCGAGCGCTCTTAGCCTCTGGCCGACGATCAAAATAACTGATAAAAAGTGCATGGAGAGGACTGTGTGTGTGTGTGTGTGCGTGTGTGTGAGACTGGGTGTGTGTGTGTGAAGCGTGCATGGAGCATGCAGTCAGAGAGGACGAAGAAGCTGTGAGGCCGGAGTGTTTCTGCACGGCGGTGCATCGAGCTGCTGCTGATTGTTAGGAACAGCATGGACAGAAAAGATCCTCACGTCGTTAGTGACAACACTCCCGTCTTCAAGCCAGAAGGAAACCCGGGTCCTTGATCTCAGACGGACGCCGAGCAGTCTCCTCATTAGAGACGACCTTTCAAACAGAGGACGGCAATATGCTGCACGATGGTTTAGAAGAGATACAGAATGAGTGACAAACATCAAACACATGAAACGATCTCCATCCTCCAGGCGCCAAGTGTTCGCCATTCCTCCCAATCATACATCATCGTGTGGCTGGAGTGCATCGTCCCTACTCTCAAGATTAGTTTCTCTCAGCTCAGCGTCACAGTCCTGATGTTTGTAAAGACGAGCCTGCCTCGCTCAAATCAAAGCACGTTGAAACAAAGAAACAAGCTGCATGCTTTCATTCTCTGCACTCTGATCTCTCCTCTGGTTTTCTTTAAAGTCTCCACTCGGCCTGTTTTGAGCTGCACAAACAGCTGATTGTTGTCTCTGTCAACACGCAAACACTTTGTTTACCCGAGCCGTCTCGAGCCGTTCAAACTGACCTCTGTCAGAAACGCTTTTCACTGCTGTGAACGTCGAACAGGAAGAAACACGACAAGCCGTCCTTCACTTTACCTTCAAGGATGAGAAGAAGATCATACGTGTTAAAGATCCATGGAGACACTCACAGAGCCTTCTTGAGTTCATGCTTCTCTCTGCAGTCGTTCTCTCTCTCCTCTCTAACGGCAGAGGAAGCTGAATGTGTGTGGATCAGGTTCCCACAGCGTGCTGACTCAGCATGATCCATGAGCGTGTTCCTCCTCCACCTGTGCACGAGTTCTCTCTGTTCATGTTAGCATGCTAGCTTCTGTTTGTTTATGGTTTTTCAAACATTGCATGCTGTTCTTTAGGATTCCCCTTATGTGACTGCCTCTCTGTCTGTCTCTCGGTTTTTTTTTTTCTGTCTGCCCCCTTTTAGCAAATCTGTTTTCAGTAAAAGCTTGGATATCACAAACGCTAACTGCAGCAAGGAAGAAAGGTACTGGTCGGCTCCGATCGTCGTATCTCCTCTGTTTGTGTGCTGTGTCATATCCATGTGTTGTGTCATCCCTCGGTCTCGTTCCCCGACATTCATTATTACAACTTTGAGTTCTCGTCCTGTGAAACTTTAAATGTAACACATCCACTAACTAGTTCTCTTCCCATTAACTGTTTATACATTTCTGGTGCGGAGGAGAAACTTTCATGTTCTGCCTGGTGAAATGTCTTTTTGTGTCGATGGAGTCTGGAGGCTTTGAAGAGAGCGATGTCGGGGCGAAGATTCGTGAATCTGAAAAATAGCACACCCTCCGCTCGGCCCTCGAGGGCAGAGAGAGTTTTTAGGTCAACTTTTCTGTTTCCGCCTCCCCCCTCCTCTCCCTCCGCTCGTCTTCCCTCCTCATTGTCAGCGAGTGTTTGTGCTTGTGTGTGGGTCGCTGTTTGTCCGTTAAGGGTTCATTTTCATCCTCGCTCGTGCCGCCTCAGGCCTCCCCGTGTGTCTGACCTTGCGTCGGTGAAAAACAGTTTGTCGATGTGTTCTCAGCCTGGGAGGAGATTAGCAAAGATTAATGACCAGGAATGCAGATGGAGCAAAAGCAGGAGAGGAGAAGGAGGCTTCCCCCTCCCTCTGAATGCTCCTTTATCTCTCTCATCATCTAACTGCGGAGATCCATAAAATGAAGGTTGTTGCTCCCTCTCTCACACACATCACCGGCGATGAACTGCAAATTAATTTTCAGATTTCAAAGACGAGCCGGCGCCCGTTTCCTGAGCGTGAGACAGTGTACAGTGCACACAGTGTCACAGTTAATGAGCTGCGTGCTAATAGAAGCGCCGCTCTGCGTGACACCGTGGAGAGGCTCCTCCAAGTCGCTAATGGAGCATCGCTACGTGCTCAGACATTTCCTCAGCAACGTCAGTTAACACAGCAGACACAGAATCTACGATAAGCAGAAAGAGAGAGAGAGAGCGACCCGGCTGATCAGAAACAATCTGAGCGCGTCACAAACAGACTCCTGGGCTTTGATGGTTTTAATGTTAAACAATGAGCTGATTATTATTCAAAGTAAAGTTCTATTCAATATTTTAAAGGTCACATGATCTCCTCCTCTTAAATCAGTGTCCTCGCTCCTCTTCATCATGTGTGTGAAGTGTGTTGTTGTAAATCCACTCTGATCCTGTATTTGATCATGTCTATAAACCCCTCTATTTCAGCCCTGCTCAGAACAGGCTGTTTCTGTGTCTGTAGCTTTAAATATGTAAATGAGCTGTGTCTGACCACGCCCCCTCTCTGGAAGGGCTCGGGTGTACTCGCTGCTTTCTGGCTCCATGTCCTATTGTTTACGGTGAGAAGGCAGACTCAGAGGGCAGAACAAACACCTAGCTGTGGGAGGGTCACCCACCTGGGGGAGGGGCTACTGCCCTTTGTGATGTCATGAAGGGAACATCTCCAAACATGTTCTGAAAAGTGGAGCAGGCAGAAGACGGAGAGGATGAACTTTTCTCATCATTGGGGGGTTTGTAGACAGACTAGAGACACATGTTAGAGGAGTTTACAGAATCTGTGACCTTTTAAAATCTTTTATCATTTTACACATTAGATGAATAATTGCTTCTAAACTTTTGGAAATTAATAAAAGGAAGAAGAAAGACAAACCATCATCAGCAGGCCCAGGCCTTTAACGCTGCATTATAATGTGATTTACACATGAACAGTAGCGGACTGATTATTCCCACTTGTCTTTTTTTTTACAATCATTTAGAGTGAAACACAAATGACACTTTTTACAGGCCGCCTCATAATGCTTCACAGAACAATCAATAATCATTATAATGAAAATAATAAAAGCAGGAACTAAATCGCTGCAATTACATGTGAGCACTTTAATGGGTTCAACATTAAAATTGCATAACGGCACTTTAAATGACAACAACACAGCTGCTAAATGTAATTGAACGCCAGTGATGTCATCGCTCTCGTGAGTGTGTAATTGTGTGTTTGCTCGTGTTGGTTCAAGGATGTTTAATTATGATTTACTGTTTTCATTTCTCCCTTCCAACAAAGCCAAATTGTCTCTGGGCAATTAAATCCCAACATCTTTAAAAGACATCAGTGGGCCTGTACTGGCTTCAGGCAAAAACTGTGTGTGAGTGTGTGTGTGTGTGTGTGTGAGAGAGGGTGAGGTGGGGTCAAGAGGATGGAGATGCCAATTGGGCAAAAGAGAGAAGAAGAAGGAGGGAGAAATGAGAAGTTAATGACACGTAAACGAAAAATGGAAAAGCTCATAAAGTGAAGAGAAACGGTGCCAATGAGTGTTGCTGTATGTGTGTATCTATGTACGTGTGTGTGTGTGTGTGTGTGTGTGTGTGTGTGTGCGTGCTTAGGATAATGCTGACATGTGTGAACCTTTTTTAAAATAAGGACTGTTACGCAGGATGCTGTTAATGCAAACAAGAAACACGGTGTGTGACGGAGTCCAACAAGAGTGTTTCCACACTTAAGCTGAGCGCTAACAGCCGGCAATGTTCACACTGCTAACCTGCTGCTAGTGTGGCTAACCTGCTGTCAGTGTGGCTAACCTGCTGTCAGTGTGGCTAACCTGCTGTCAGTGTGGCTAACCTGCTGCTAGTGTGGCTAACCTGCTGTTAGTGTAGCTAACTTGCTGCTAGTGTGGCTAACTTGCTGTCAGTGTGGCTAACCTGCTGTCAGTGTAGCTAACCTGCTGTCAGTGTGGCTAACCTGCTATCAGTGTAGCTAACCTGCTGTCAGTGTGGCTAACCTGCTATCAGTGTGGCTAACCTGCTGTTAGTGTAGCTAACTTGCTGCTAGTGTGGCTAACTTGCTGTCAGTGTGGCTAACCTGCTGTCAGTGTGGCTAACCTGCTATCAGTGTGGCTAAACTGCTATCAGTGTGGCTAACCTGCCGTTAGTGTGGCTAACCTGCTATCAGTGTGGCTAACCTGCTGTCAGTGTGGCTAACCTGCTGTCAGTGTGGCTAACCTGCTGTCAGTGTGGCTAACCTGCTATCAGTGTGGCTAACCTGCTATCAGTGTGGCTAACCTGCTGTCAGTGTGGCTAATTTGCTGTCAGTGTGGCTAACCTGCTGTCAGTGTAGCTAACCTGCTATCAGTGTGGCTAACCTGCTATCAGTGTGGCTAACCTGCTGTCAGTGTGGCTAACCTGCTGTCAGGGACATGAAAACAACTCGGAGGGTGAAGGAGCAGGAAGTAATCAGGCGACTTATTAGCCCGTTAAAAAGTTAAAGGTGCAGTTTGTAGATTTCTCCACCAGGGGGCCGTCAATCTATACAATAACAAAAGGTGACATTGAGATTGGTGGGGAATCATGGGAGTGATTCTCTCTGCTATGACACCACGGCGACTTTGAATGTATGACTTAAGTTAACAAGTCAAAAATAATACCAAAGGGCGGCGGCGGCGGCGGCCTGGTGGTTGGCGTGCGTGCCCCGTGTGTGTGGAGCTGTGGCGGCCCAGGTTCACATCCGACCTGTGGCTCCTTTCCTGCAGGAACAAATAATGAAACCTTAGCTGAGCAGCCAAAGACAACAGTCTGCGACCAACCACCACGTACGATGTACACATGCGTTAGAAGCAATTACTCTTCCTGCCAGCAGGTGGCGGAAGTCTTTAATCGCCATTCCAAAAAGGTGAAGCATGTGGATAAATAAACTGTTGTTATGATACCGGACGACTATTTTCAGTTTTTAAAAAAGATACTCAGCTGCTCAGTGTTGAGTGACTGTTTCAGGAGCCTCTGTGTCATCGACACGAGAGAAGCAGGGAAAGACTCTCGAAACCAGACGGCTGTTGAGCTGAAGGAGAGTTTTTATAAAAGTGCAGAGAACAGAGACGGTGAGAAGGAGTTTCCTCTCAGAGCAGCAGCTCCACGACGAGGTGTTGGGACTGTGTGTGTGTGTACCTGTGCTGTGTGTACCTGTGCTGTGTGTTCGTACAGTGTGTGAGAGCGTGTGCTCAGTTTGTATTGATCTCTCTTTTCTGTTTGTGCAGGTCGCGGTCGATCAGCGGAGCGTCCTCCAACCTGTCCACCAGTCCTCTCAGCAGCCCCAGGGTAAGTCTGTCTCCTGGTTTCCCACAATGCACCTGGCCACAGCTGGTTAGTTGAACCTGTGACGTAGAGTCCAGAACCTGCAGCAGAGGTGGCGTGCAGACAGTAAATAAATGGATTTAGAAGCTGAACTAGGAGCTGGACTCGCTCCTCTGATAAGAGTCCTGATCAGACCCGGATGTGAGCAGAGTGAAGTCGAGCCTTTCTGAACGTCACGCAGCTTTAGAAGAAGTGAGAGCGACTCCACCGAAGGCCAAACACAAACGTGATTTACTGTAGGTCCAGAACAAAACCTCATACGGGGGTAAGAGTCCATGAATCACTGTGGGAATGAAAAGTGAGCTTCTTCACCCTGAGCAAGGACATGCTGTGCATCATCATCAGCTCGCTCGCTCTCTCTCTCTCTCTCTCTCCCTCTCTCTCTCTCTCTTCAAAGACACTCTGTTTAAAGTTGAACTTTATCATGACTGTCATTGTTGTATTCCTCACAGGTCACAGTGTTCCTCTTTGATTTTGTTCCGTTTTAAAAAGTCAGCGGGCCTCGTGCACGAACATGCTGAACGACTTTCTGTTCATTAAACTCTCAGTGCAGATTCATGAACTGAAACATTCAGGAGGTTCCAGTCTGGACCCGTGTCGGGTTTTTAATCCCAGAAACATCAAGTCTTGTTTTTTAAACGAGAAGGTCGGAGAAAAAAGGATGAACAGTTTGTTTTCTGACTGAGAAAAATGAATCAACATGAGTGTTTC
>NC_136693.1:774848-897348 GCF_947650265.1 Symphodus melops
CAGGAAGTACTTCTTAAACCTCCAGAGAGTCCCGTTGTCGTCCGTGCCGCGGGCTCGTTCAGGACTCTCGTCCCCCCTGAAACACAAACACAAGCAGCAGACCAGTCACCGCCACAGATGGGAACTGTTATCAGGCACTGTACGCACAATCACCTCCACCTGTAGATGTGCCAATAACCCACATCTCTATCTACATCTCTATCAGCTCTATCTACTCTATTTCTATACCACCGCTCTCTCTCTCTCTCTTCCTCTGGCCTGCCTCTTCATGCCACCTGCTTCCTGTCACCTCAGCTTTACTCTGGCGCCACCTGGATGGACTTGAATGACCCGCATGCTGAATGAGATGCAAACCCAGAACCATGCACACAGACTTGAGAGTGGGTCAAAGCGGGTCTGGGTTTTGTTCGGGGTACTTGGCTCTACGTGTGCGGATGGTTCTGGGCGAGCTGCCATTCACCAAAGATTGTGCGTTTGCCACCAAAGGGACTAAAGTGAAAGCATGCTGTGTTTGATCTGTCGGCCTCAGAACCAAACGATCTGCATGGAACTAAACCCGACAGCTCCACAGACACACAAACACGATGCTCTCCTCTGTGTGACTGTGTGTGTGTGTGTGTGCATGTCTGAGTGTGTGTGTGTGTGTGTGTGTGTTAGCTCATTCATATGTTGATGGTTAGACTTGTGTGGATGCAGCAGCAGAAGGATTTTAAAGGGTTAAATCTGCCTCAGTAAATGTTTAATGTACCAGACGATGCCGCTCCTGACGGTCACGTACCAGACAATGGCGCTCCTGACTGTCACGTACCAGACGATGGCGCTCCTGACGGTCACGTACCAGACGATGGCGCTCCTGACGGTCACGTACCAGACGATGACGCTCCTGACGGTCACGTACCAGACGATGACGCTCCTGACGGTCACGTACCAGACGATGACGCTCCTGACGGTCACGTACCAGACGATGGCGCTCCTGACGGTCACGTACCAGACGATGACGCTCCTGACGATGACGCTCCTGACGGTCACGTACCAGACGATGGCGCTCCTGACGGTCACATACCAGACGATGGTGCTCCTGACGCTCACGTACCAGATGCTGACGCTCCTGACGGTCACGTACCAGATGCTGACGCTCCTGACGGTCACGTACCAGACGATGGCGCTCCTGACGGTCACGTACCAGACGATGGCGCTCCTGACGGTCACGTACCAGACGATGGCGCTCCTGACGGTCACGTACCAGATGCTGACGCTCCTGACGGTCACGTACCAGACGATGGCGCTCCTGACGGTCACGTACCAGACGATGGCGCTCCTGACGCTGTAACAGATTTGGTCCTTTAAATCCTCCCTGAGTAGTGACAGGAAGTTAAAGCCAGTATGCTGCTGATGTGTGATGTCAGCTGACTGATGACAAAGTGGCGAGCGGCGGCGACTCGCTCGGTGTGTCTGACGCTGTCCTCTGCTCTCAGATGGCTCTCAGCGCTCAGCTGCTTTGCCCCATAAACCCAACAAACGTGGTAAGACCCGGAGCGCCCGGGAGCGCCCGCGAGATCACTCTAACTCTGGCTTCTAACACACACTGGCAACATCCTGGAGGCTCGTCACAACGCACCCTGTCTGCACTACCACGTGTGTGTGTGTGTGTGTGTGCGTGTGTGTGTGTGTGTGTGTGTGTGTGTGTGTGTGTGTGTGTTTAGCTATCCTGGATTCATTACACAGAACACAGTCTGATGTTTATGATGTGACAGAAATCTCCAGGGCTTTTTAAAGGTTACATGTTTCATTTTCTCAGGAGGCAAAAATTGAAATCCAATGAACTCAAATTGGAATCAAATATTGAAAGCGATCGTTTTCGTGCCCGAGCGCACTGGAAGAGGTGGGCCGGCCCCGGAATCTGAATGAATAAAAACAAATCGTTCTGCTTATGAAACGCATGACAAGCTCGATCAGTCGGAAACAACCCACCATACACGCTTCATTGTGTGTGTGTGTGTGTGTGTGTGTGTGTGTGTGTGTGTGTGTGTGTGTGTGTGTGTGTGTGTGTGTGTGTGTGTGTGTGTGTGTGTGTGTGTGTGTGTGTGTGTGTGTGTGTGTGGAGCTCCTAACAGATCCAAGTGACCCTTTGCATGGTAACACTTGAACACTAAGTTGTGTCCCCCTCCATCTAAACTTTCCATATTTATAATCACGTGAACAAAATATCAGACACTGCACACACACACACACACACACACACACACACACACACACACACACACACACGGTAAGTTTTCCCAGCACTTGTGGATCTTTTGATGATGTGTTGAATCAGGACACTCTGCTCTTTGTGTTCGTGTGTGTTCATGTGTGTGTGTGTGTTCATGTGTGTGTGTGTGTGTGTTTATGTGTGTGTGTGTGTTCCTGTGTCTGCTCGCATGTCTCGATCACTGCTGACTGTTTTTAAAGCACTGACCCTGAATAACGTTGTGCTAACAGATGGATGTTGGATGTTGTTGTGATGGATGTTGATCTGATGGAGAGTGAACCGGAGCTTCTGATCAAAACGATTCTTAAATATTTAAAGAGATTATTTTACTCTTTAATAATCGACCTTTAAATCAAACACGTCTTCCACTGCTCCCGTTCGCTCTCCATCCCAGCGGAGGAAACTGAGACTCTGAAGCCCAAAACTGAACCTCCCACTCAAACCAGTATGAATACTAACACCTTCAAAATAAAGTTCAATGGGTTGTGTTATTCTCTGTACTGACGCCGTCGACTGTGTATAAGAAGTGGACGAAGCACCTTCAGCCTGAAGTCTTACGAGTGGCCACAAGGGGGCGACTCTACATGTTGTCTAGTTTCATGACAGCTTGATGTTAGTTAATTATGTTCCCATTTAGACTCACAGGGACCAGAACACGTGCGAGGATTTAGGGGGCGGGGCTTCCTGTAAAGAGGTAGCATAAAGAAAGCAAACTCAAGGCTTTCTGAACCAATCGAGACATCGCATTTTTCAACCAATAGGATTCATTTAAAACGTAACAAAGAATAAAAACTAAGAATTAAATAAAAAAAATAAAACAGATAAATATTTGTTAACATGGCGGATCTGTTAAGCGGCTTCGTGACCCTCTTCTAGGTCCCGACACCTGAGCGAGACGATTTCCAAAAAGATGGCGTCACTGTGGGCGTGTTCACTTCTCATACACAGCCTCTGATTGGCTCCTGTTGGTGCCGCCGAGTCTCCTTTCCTCCAGCTCCACTCCTCCTCCTCATCCCTCCATCCTCTTCCTCTCCTCACGTTAACCTCATTGCTCATCGGCTGTTTGTTTTCTCTCTCTCTCTCTCTCTCTCTTTGTTTTTTCTTTTCTTCCCGTCTGTGTAGGCAGCCCGTTGAGTAACTTCTTTGACGTAATTAAACAGCTTTTTTCAGACGAGAAGAACCTCCAAGCGTCTCACCCCCCCGGCGCCCCCGCCACGCCTAGCTCCCCCAACAAGCATGCCCCCAGCAGCAAGCCAAACCAGCCCCCGCCCAATGACTCTAAATGCCCCCCCGGCAGCAAAGACAAAACAAAGATGGCCTCCAGCAACAGGACACAGGAACAACCTTAAGGAGCGGTAGCCGTGCATGTGTAGACGCTGAGCAGGAGTCAAACAAAAAAAACCAATCTACTTTTTGCCTAAACGTTTTCTACTCTATAACAGGAATGGCTATTTCAGTTCAAGAGTCGGTCAGTATTTTACAATACGTAGCAGATGTAGCCCCCCCCCTTCCTCCCCCCCCCCCTTCTCTGTGTCCTCGGGGGTCTGTCGGTGGGTGTGTGTCCTCCTCACGTGTTTGACGGCTTCACTTGTCTCTGCCACCAGGGATCATCCACAATAACTATTAACCTGCAGAGCGGCCCACAGCGGCCCGCCGAGAGAGTCCGACAGACTGAAGACTCACAGAGGACTCCTCCCCCCTCTTCACCCCCCTCCCCCCCCCCTCCCTCGCTCCCTCGCTCTCCGCCGGCATCTTCTCCCCGATCAGACCAAACACACTCAGACGAGTTGTAAAAAGAAAAAAGAAGCCTTAAGACAGTGATGTTTGTCTACACACACACACACACACACACACACACACACACACTCCCTGTCCTCTTTTCTCGGTCTTCTATTTCTCCCACATGTACATAAACACACACACACACACACACACACTCTGTACGTACTCCTCTACACACACACTTCTCTGCGGGATGTAACGACTGCACACGCTGACAAACGGGAGCTTGGACGGAGACGCGGGGACAGGCGGACGTTTGGACGGATTGTAGTTTCTTTTGGAGGAGCGGGCGGGTCGACTGAGCGCGCTCTGTGACGTTTGTATCCTCGCGGCTCGACGACACGCGGGGAGGCGATGTTACATAAATGAATGATCTATTCTGTTGTACAGATTAAATAATGTTGTGTGTACAAAGAGTGTAGCTGTGACATCATGTTTTAGACTTGTGTTATTATTTGTTGTGTTCAGGCCTGGTCCCAGCAGCAGAGCTAACGCCGCTAACGTCGCTAACAGGAAGTGTCTTCTTCTCCTGTATCTAAGTGACACATCCTCACAGAGAGCCAATCACACGAGCATGTGAAGGTAGCTGAAATGTTCTGACCCATTGACCCGTCTCGTCTCGTTCTGACAGCGAAATGTGGCTGATCGACCACTTCATGAAGCTCCGCCCCTCCTCTGTGAGTCTCTGAATATGTGCGCCATTAAAGTGCTCACGCTTCCACCAATCAGGGCGCAGAGACGTCTCATGACAGCTGTCATTGGACGAGAGGCGGGGTTAAGCCTCTCTGCTGTGACCACGCCTCCTGTAGGAAATGTCAACTTTTTTTCTTTTGCACTTTTCGACGGCTGAATCCGGTTTGGGTTTCACGTCGTGTTTTTAATTTTCATTCCAAGGTTGTTTTGTTTTTGTTTTTGTTTTTTTACAATATTGAACTGCTGTGTATATTTTTGTACTTCAGTGTAATCCACCAATGTTTGCTTTTAATTTATTCTCAGTTATTTATATGAGCGATGTCGAGAATGTTTCTGAACGAGTTATTTAAGGATATTTTTGTCATGTTTAAGTTATTCGATCGTGCGTGCGTGTGCGTGCGTGTGCGTGAGTTCTTTCTGTCCCGGCTTTTTCCACAACAGAAACTTTGTAAAATATGTTTGGGGCGGGGGGGAAATGATTTACCGTAATTTAAGAATGTAGACGTAGCCTCTGTGAGAGGAACAAACCCTTTGTTGATGTGTGTATGAAGACTCCGATCTCAAACACTCTTTCCTGTAAATAAGCCGAGTTCACCGACACGCTTATTTAAAGCGAGGGGAGTCCTACTCTTAGCTCCGCCCTCCTCGCGCGCTTGTTTGCATGTTCAGCATTCGTCTTTTCTTTGCATGTCGTCGTTGGAATTGTTCTCCTGTTCCCTTTTTCTCTCCACACTTATTTATGTGTTTACGTTCTCTCTGTGCATTTCTTTTCATTTGCCTCTCTCTCTCTTCTCTTTGAGTTCTTTTCTTTGGCCCTCCTCTTCCTCCTCTTCCTCCCTCTCTGATTGCTGCCGTCACGCGCAGTAACCGTGCAACGCATCCTCCTCACTCGCTCTCTCAAAGAGGGAGCTTTTTTTCCGGCGGCCGGCTCGCTCGCCAGCTGGGCGGCTCTTTGGTTCGTCGGAGAGAAAAATTAAAGCAATACCTTTCATTGTTGGCTTTCCTCTTTTTCTACCGGGGGAATCCAGAGCACACAGAATGGACTCGGAGCACGGAGCGCTACTACTGAGCAGGATAACCACTGGCAATGTATCCCCCTTGTGATGTTACTGTGAACAACTTCAGTGCTAAAGGAAATAAATCTGTTGACTTTGGAGACGTGTGCTCGTCGTTCTGGGTTCTTTACACTTCGTACCTCCTCAGGACACGTCAGCCAATCAGAGCTCATTGTTTAATAGATTATGCACACATGGGACCCTGAAAGTAGTCTTCACATTTTGAGTCTGAGTCGGGTTTTTTTTGTTTTGCTTTTTGAAAACCGGACGAGGAAAACTTTGAGGAATGTATTTGTGTTTTTTCTTAAACACCTCGTAGTTTAAATTATTTACTTTAACGGTGCAGTGTTCAACTTCAGCCACCTCTGACGCAGAGGTCAGAGGTTGTCCTGTTATAATTATTTTTAAAAAAAAAGTATTTCTCTGACTGAATTCTGTCGATCAGATACGTTTTAATCTAACGTTCAACTTTTATTTCATCGTTTTTTTTAAACAGCGCTGAGAAAAGTTCAGGAACACAGAAATCATTTGTAAAAATCCTGTTTACAACAGAAACATGTGTTTTCATGTACGTCTCCATGACGATGATGTTCAACTTATCAGAGTATTTAAAAAACATCTGAACAGGAAACGAGAAATTAAAGACGGCGTGAGAACGATTCAAGTTCAGAAAAAAACAGGAAACTCACAGAATGGACTGAACACACCTGACAAAGAGGTTTCACACAGAGACCGGACTTTATTAATCCAGACTGAAGGTTCTCACTTGGGTTAGAGACGCCGTCTCCACAGGAAGACTGAGGTCAAAACATTTTATGGCTCGGAGAGCGTCGTCACATTTGTTTGTTACCATAGCAACAAAACTAGGAGAAGTCTAAAGCCCCAATGTCAGTGTTTGGTTTTGCACATTCACAAGAGATGTTTTATCACAGACTGAGTGGAGTCCCCCGTGTGTCCCTGCAGGGGGCGCTGGAGTCCCCGTGTGTCCCTGCAGGGGGCGCTGGAGTCCCCGTGTGTCCCTGCAGGGGGCGCTGGAGTCCCTGTGTGTCCCTGCAGGGGGCGCTGGAGTCCCCCGTGTGTCCCTGTAGGGGGCGCTGGAGTCCCATGGGTGGCGGTCTCCGTGCTGGAAATGCTGTCTCAGGCTAACTTTGAGTCAAGCTAACGACAGGCTGAGAGCTGGAGCTGAGGCCACGCCCACCTGTCAATCAGCTCAGCTACACGCCTTATTGTGAATAACTCTGATCCTTCATCCAATCAAAACTGCTGAGTCATCAAAACATTCCCCCCGTACAGTGTGTGTGGATGGAGACATGAGCTAATCACACCTATTTGGTTTTTTGAAGCAGGCTGTAAACATGTTCATGTCTGCTGTAAAAACAGGCTGTTTGAATGGGTGTGTATGTGACTTCCTGTGCTGCTGCAGCCAGCCTCTAGTGGACACTCCAGGAACTGCAGGACTTTACACTTCAGCATCAACTTAATTTCTTTTTACAGACACACAGTCTGATTGGAAACATTGCTGCATGATAACCACCTCGTCCACATCGGTTACACTTACAAACGAGCTGAACACGTAGATAAATATATAAATATATTCAGAATGTGTAGTGACACGAGTCGGCTGAGTTTGCAAACCTTCCTTTAAAAAATATATTTACAGTTTAGTGCGTCGCTGATTCAGACGGGATCGCCATCGTCAGAGGAGCTCTGTGGAGGTATCAACACGCACACACACACGCAGAGATGTGTGAGTGTTACTGTCGACATGCAGAGTGGAGGCCGTTCAGTCTGTGGGTTAATGTTCCCTCTAAAGTCCTGAGGAGAGGCGCCGGGTCCTGGTCCTGGTCCTGGTCTTCCATGGAGGGGCGGAGCAGCTCCTGACAGAGTCCGCCCAGCAGCAGGCGGTGGAAGTCCTCCCGGTCCAGGAGCCGGTCCATGTTCTGCAGGAAGAATCCTTCACAGAAGCTGCAGAGTTCAGAGGCTCCGTGTTGCTATGGAGACAAAGACGCAGCGTGAGCATCAGTCAGACTCTGGATCTTTAGGGGCGCGGCGTGGAGCCGGCGCTCCGGGTGGCGTGTCGTACCTTTGCAGTCTGATAAGTGCCGACGACGTCGTCCACGGTGACACTCTGCGACAGCTCCGTCTCACAGATCGTCTGCAGAGCTCGCAGCTGGAAGAAGGACGCCACGGGCAGCAGCTACGCAAACAACCACATGAACACGCTTATTAAAACGCAGAAGAAGAAATCTGAACGTCGTCGTCTTCAATCTGAACACTGACGATATTTGTGAGAATGAAGCGTTTGGTCGTCCGCCTTTCTATCACCATGACAACCGTAGTTTACAGAGGACTTTCAGTGTGAGACAGAACAGGTGAACATGTGATCATGTGAACGTGTGAACAGGTGATCATGTGAACAGGTGATCATGTGAGCAGGTGATCATGTGAACAGGTGATCAAGTGAACAGGTGATCATGTGAGCAGGTGATCATGTGAACAGGTGATCAAGTGAACAGGTGATCATGTGAGCAGGTGATCATGTGAACATGTGATCATGTGAACATGTGAACAGGTGATCATGTGAACATGTGAGCAGGTGATCATGTGATCATGTGAACAGGTGATCATGTGAACATGTGATCATGTGAGCAGGTGATCATGTGATCAAGTGAACAGGTGATCATGTGATCATGTGAACATGTGAACATGTGAACATGTGATCATGTGAACATGTGATCATGTGAACAGGTGATCATGTGAGCAGGTGATCATGTGAACATGTGATCATGTGAACATGTGATCATGTGAACAGGCGATCATGTGAACATGTGATCAAGTGAACAGGTGATCATGTGAACAGGTGATCATGTGAGCAGGTGATCATGTGAGCAGGTGATCATGTGAGCAGATGAACAGGTGATCATGTGATCAGGTGAGCAGGTGAACATGTGATCATGTGAGCAGGTGATCATGTGAGCAGGTGATCATGTGATCAAGTGAACAGGTGATCATGTGATCATGTGAACATGTGATCATGTGAACATGTGATCATGTGAACAGGTGATCATGTGAGCAGGTGATCATGTGAGCAGGTGATCATGTGAACATGTGATCAAGTGAACAGGTGATCATGTGAACAGGTGATCATGTGATCATGTGAACATGTGATCATGTGAGCAGGTGATCATGTGAGCAGGTGATCATGTGATCAGGTGAACAGGTGATCATGTGAACAGGTGAGTGACTTTACCTGCACAGCTTCAGACTGAGACACGGTCAGCCCGTCTGTTCCTCCGCAGTACAGAGACGTCATCACGGTCTGCAGAGACAGAAAACACCTGAGTGATGGACGGAGGAGGACGACCAGCGTCCGTGTGAACCTGCCTCTCACCTGGAACGTGCTGTAGGTCATGTGACTGATGTAGATGATGTCATCAGGTGAATCACAGAGCATCTGTCGAAACCTGAACGGACGAATCAGGAGACGAGTTCTTGTTATAAAAAGATAAAACGTGATAAATCACTCGAGTGGTTTGAGATCGGACCGTTCAGACGCCGACATCAGCAGCACCCGGTGAGCGAAGAACGGGCGCCCGTCCACCATGAAGGTCACGTCCGACATCTCCGGGTTGTTCAGGAACTGGATATCTGAGGGAGGAGACGCTCGTTAACAGTCACTCAGAACGAGAAGGGTTAACGGCGTGGCAGTGTGAACGAGGCGGCGTGTTACCGAGCTGCGTGGACAGAGTGACGTCCAGCGGAGGGATCGGAGGGACGGGAGAGACGCCGTAACAGAGAGACAACACGGACGCCAGACGCTTCGTTATCACGTAATCCTGAAAGAAAGACAAACAACGTTTGACACACACTCACACACCTGGAGCGAGCGAGCGAGGGGGGCGTGGCCACCGTTACCTTACTGGTTTCCAGCATGCTGAACATGAGCGGGACGCCGGACGAGAGCAGCTCGGGGCCGTAGTCGTCCGTCCTGATGGAGGAGAAGTCGGAGAGGAGCGAGACGATGACCCGGTCTCTGCTCAGCTGCTGGGCTCGGTGCAGACTCTGCAGCCAGGTGTGCAGCCTCCAGGGAACACCTGCACGCCACACGCCACACCAAACTGAGCACGTGACGGAGAGAGACGCTCGCTCCACGGGCGGAGCGCTCAGACAGAAACAGAACTGAGTGGACGGAGTTCCTCACCCATCTCTCGGAGCTCCAGGGTCACGTCCAGGTAGCCGTGCTCGGCGCTGTAGTACGCCGCCTGCTGCAGCGCTTTCATCCGCGCCTTGCACAGACGGGGAACTGGACTCTGGGAGTCAGGAGGTCCAGCTTCTTCTCCACGCTCCACTCCTTCAGCCAGGATCTCCTGCAGAGACAGGACGTCCTCCTTCCTGGGCTGCGGCTGCAGCAGAAGCCTCCTCAGGATGTTCCTGCAGGAGAAGGAGGTCATGTGACGTCATGTGACGCAGTCTGCACCTCTCTCTTTAAAGACATGCCTGGTCAGATCTCGTCTTTAAGAAGCTGCCTCACCTGTGTCCGTGCGCCGCAGCGTAGCTGAAGCAGTTCATGTCCTCGTACAGCGGTGACGTCAGAGAATTCCCATGATGCACTCTGAGCAGCGGGTCTGCTCCGTGTGCGAGCAGCAGGCCGACCATCTCGTAGTGACCTGAGAGGACGAAACACCTTCAGACCGACTCGAACACATCAACGCTGACCTCAAACCTTCAGTACACACACACACACACACACACACACACACACCTGCAGCAGCAGCGAGCTGCAGCGGCGTCTCAGCCGAGCTCTCCTGAGCGTCCAGCAGAGCTCCTCCCTCCACGTCTGCTCCGGCCTCCAGCAGCAGCTGTGACGAGGAGACGACAGGTTAGCTTCAAGCTAACCCTCTGCGTTGGCTTCAAGCTAACCCTCTGCGTTGGCTTCAAGCTAACCCTCTGCGTTGGCTTCAAGCTAACCCTCTGCGTTAGCTTCAAGCTAACCCTCTGCGTTGGCTTCAAGCTAACCCTCTGCGTTAGCTTCAAGCTAACCCTCTGCGTTAGCGTGCAGAACGTTCAGACGCGCTCACCTGAGCCACAGACAGGTGACTGTGCAGCACAGCGAAGGTCAGAGCCACCCAGCGACGACTGCCGGGGTGAACCGACGGGTGTGTGGAGGAGCATCCTGGGACCTGAACACGAACACACACACACACACACACACACACACACACACACAGATAAAGTCCTACAGCTGATCAAGCTTCCTCTTTGGTGCTGAAATAAAACACACAGGAGATCCTTCTACCTGCAGGTCCAGGTGAGCTCCGGCCTCGATCAGCATCTGAACCAGAGCTTCATCTCCGGCTGCAGAGGCGTACATCAGAGGAGTCATGCCCTGTGGGATCACACACACACACACACACACACACACACACACACAAACACACACACACACACACACACACACACACCTCAGCACCCTCTAGTGGACTGCAGAGGAACTGTTTGTCCCTCAAAAGTTTATTATCAGCGTCTGTTGTCTCCCAGCGAGACCATAAGTCACATGACACCTTCTCTCTCTCTCTCCTCCTCACCTGGTCGTCCGAGGCGTTCACTCCCTCGGCTCCCAGAAGCCGAGCGGCGTGACGGACCAGATCGGCTCGCCCACACGAAAGCATCCGGAAGCCCAGATCGAGCTGAAACTTTGCAGAAGCAGCTTCTGCTTCCAAACACTTCAAGGACTGGAAGCAGCACGCCGACCTGCAGAGACACGGACACGTGAACGCTCGCCGGATGTTTACAGGTCGTTTCAGTGCAGTTCACTCTTTAATGATCTGCTCATCGCTGAGTACCTCAGCTGTCGGGGCTCACAGTCCAGTCCTGGGAGGAGCTGCCTGGCGGTCTGTCTGACATCATCACTGTCCACCAATAGGCTGCGGCGATGCTCGGCGTGCACCACGGCGACTCTGATCCACTCCATGAGAGGAGGGAGGAGCAGGAACGGCCTGGAGAAAGAACAAGAAGCCCATCTGAAACTTGTTCCTTCAAAATAAAAGTCTTCTCCTAAAGTGAAGCTGATTGTTCCTTCAAAATAAAAGACTTCTCCTAAAGTGAAGCTGCTCCTTGTTCCTTCAAAATAAAACTCAGTCTTCTCCTAAAGTGAAGCTGATTGTCCCTTCAAAATAAAACTCAGTCTTCTCCTAAAGTGAAGCTGCTCCTTGTTCTGGTTGACTCGGGACGATTCTGGGCGGAGCTTCAGCCAATGAGAGCGCAGCAGGTGAGTTTAGGATCAGATTTAATTCATACAATTCAGATGTGTTGTTTTAGAAAGAGGCGTTTCTCTTCTAATCTCAGTAAAGACGTGGACCAGTCTGTGCTGGTCTGTACCGGTCTTTATTTAAAATCCAGAGTCCGTCCGGTCTGGGACCGAGACCAGACCGAGTAAAGATGCTTTTGATTAGTCTCCGCCCCCCCCAGACGGGGACGGGTGCTGATGCTGTGAGTGGAATACCTGTCTCTGCTCAGCGTCATGCTCGGAGGCTCCAGGTTCGGGTTCTCCAGTGACTCCATCTGCGGGTTGGACAGGAAGTAGTAGAGCGTTCGTAGAGCGTCAGGGGCCCAGGATACTGACGTCTGATTGGCCGAGCGAGCCGGGCTGATGAAGGGTGTTGAGCTGCGCAGACGCTGCATGTGGTGCATCGCTCGAGACACCAGATCACCTGCAGGAGGACGGCAAACCTTCAGATTACAAAGTATGTCCTCCTTCTAACTTTAGATTCTGCTCCTGAACGCTCTGGATCCGTCTGGACCAGAGAAGGTAGGCGGGGCTTTGAAGGCCCCGTGTCCGTGTGTTTGTGTTTCGTGGTCACGTATGTCATCAGAAGGTCCATAAACGTCCGAAGACCAGCGAAGGTACAGACGTCTTTTATTTTCTCTCTCTGTAAGGAGCGTTTGGATAATGAGCTACGGTGGCCTGCAGGGTGTGAAGGTGCCCTTGTTTTCCGGACACAAGCCGCACGTTGTTATGTCACCGGGGGGGGGGGGGGGGGGGGGGGGGGGGGGGGCTGTCAGCGTGTAACGACTCGTCCCAGGAGCCAGACGGCGGTTTTAAACAAACACTCACACAAAACACAGGAGCTAACTGTTGTGGCTCTGACACACACACACACACACACACACACACACACACACACACACACACACACACACACACACACACACACACACACACACACACACACACACACACACACACACACACACACACACACACACACACACACACACACACACACACACTCACTCACTGAGCTCTGCGATGCTGCCCACACAGGTGGCGAGGAGGGCTTGTTCCAGCGTTCGCAGCTCCAGATGGACGTAGGCTTCCTCCCTGCTCTCCATCGGATCCTCGGGAACCTTCGTGTACGGGCTGACCTGAGCCGGCAGCGACAGCTCGCCTGAAAACACAAACACACAAACACGTTCAGAGAGATCCTCCGAGCCGCCACAACGGGCCGGATCATTCTGGGTCCAAACGCTGAAGATTTAAAACACGGTTAGCATACAGCCCCAGTGGACTGTAAAATCTGTGATGTATTCTTTGCAGACACTGTAGCTTCAGTGTTTAGCCAGTTCTGCACGGGTCTGTAAAGCTTTCTGCTGCTGGAGCTTATTAGAAACATGCAGATATTTGCTTAACACACCTCAGTCAGTCCGCCACGTTTGATGTGATGACACCCTCAAATCTACGGATTAGATGAACACACACACACACACACACACACACACACACACACTCGCAGATCCCCGCCCATTGTGTTCTGTTGAATCAAATATTTGCTGACTCGAGATTTTCCAAACAATAGAAACAGCTTCAGCAAGGACAAAAAAAAAGTGAAGCTTCCTGATGCAGAAACACTCAGCTGGACTCAAACTCTTCATCATCATCATCATCATCAGAGAGCGTCCAGGAAGTGACGCGCACGGACGCACAGCCGCGCTCCGCTGAAAGTCAAGGACAGTTTAGCCCTCTTGTTACATCAGACGTTTGGTTTAGAGCACTTTGGCGCCCCCCGGAGATCACGGCCATAAAAAACACTCACACACACAACGAGCGCTGTTAGCTCCTCCCCCTCTGAGACAACGCGTCCATGAGAGGGTGGAGAGGTCGGCAAAGACGTTGTGAGAAGGTAAACAAAGACCAACCAGGACTGAGATCAAATCTGACTCTGCTAGCGTCTTTAGCCTGTTGTTAGCTAACTGTTAGCATGTGGAGGATGTGTATTTATATGTTTGTTTTTTTCCCACTGAAGTTAGAAGACTAGAAAATCCATTTATCATTTCTCTGTTTTCAGCACCGCCCGTCTATTAACCGGGTAAAGCTGTGAGCGGCGCTCGAGAGTCAACAGACAATCGGGCCGGGACGTGGACACGACAGAGACGCAGCGTCTCCCTGTCCAAGGTTACCGACGTTTCTTTTAAAAGGTGGAACAGTTACAGACTGAACTCGCTCGTTCTGGGAGATAAAATCTAGGGGTTTTTTTGTCTCTCAGGATTTGTCTCTCTCAGTCTGACAGACTCGTGCGACAACAAGCGTTCTGCTACGATCACTTCGATATCGATCAGCTCCTCTGAAATATGCCGTCTCTACACCCCACAGATTGATTCATCCAAGTCTTTGTTTAGAGGAACTGGACCCACTCTGCCCCCGTCCCGTCACCTCCGGGACGATGTGGAGGTAAAGTGTGTGTGTAACACTGAGTGCTGATTGGCCGGAGAACACAGCTCGCCTCTCTGAGGCGGCGTGTGGCAGATAATTGGTGCTGATTACGAGCCGCTGTGTTTACAGACAGGAGAGCCAACAAGCATCTATTCATGGACTCACAACAGGAGACCAGTCTGCACTGGACAAAGCCCTGTTTTCTACCTGTGTAGAAATGACCCCCCCCCCCCCAAACACACACACACACACACACACACACACACACACACACACACACCTCAGCTCGTGTGTCGAACACTGGCCGACTTACATCCAGAATCAGAAGTGATTGAGTCATTTCCTTCGACGCTGTCCTTACGTGTGTGTGTGTGTGTGTGTGTGTGTGTGTGTGTGTGTGTGTGTGTGTGTGTGTGTGTGTGTGTGTGTGTGTGTGTGTGTGTGTGTGTGTGTGTGCCTGAAAACAAAAGCTCTTTTCTGCTGAGTCGTATAAAGCTGCCAAGTGTTTGGTCAGAACAACAGAACCATAGAGAGGTGTGTGTGTGTGTGTGTATGTGTGTGTGTGTGTGTGTGTGTGTGTGTGTGTGTGTGTGTGTGTGTGTGTGTGTGTGTGTGTGTCCGTCCTCTGGTGTTTTGCAGCCAGCCTCAGACGGACACCTGGCTGTGACCTTTGACCCCCTCATGACTTTGACAGACACAAATCAAAGTGGTCCAGTCCCGCTCTGACCATCGCTCGGATAAGATCGATGCGGTTCGATCCGCGTCGGCGTCTAATAAATCCGGTTTGTAATCCGGTTCTCAAAGATGCTCGCTGTGGACACGCGGCCCGACCTCCTGCGTCCCCGCCTCCTCAGAGACGTGGCGTTTGATGAGCGAGGCTGGTAAAGCCTTTAGGAGGGGGCTGATTCATCATCAGAGGAGACGTGTCTGGAGAACCCGTCCTCTCCTGTGTTTCATCCCTGAACAGACGGAGACAACATCACATGACCATGTCTGCTTCAGACCTCTCTCTCCAGCTGTTTCTGTCCACTTCCTGTTCAGCCTGAACGCCACAAGTCAGAGGAGCAACCCGAACCCAGCAGCACAGACGTGACAGAAGTGTCAATGTGTTGGGACGCTCCTAGAAACGACTGCACACACTCGTACAGCGACTCCTCTGACCTCAGGACTTTTGTTTCTCTGCCTCAGAAATCACCATGGCAACAGCAGGTATGCCCGTTCTATCCGTCTCCCCCCCCCCTCCTCCCCCTCCAATCATAAAGAAAGAAAGTCGGCAGGAAGTGAGTGCAGCTCCAGAACATCCAGCCGAGCACGGGAGCTGCTGTGTCGCGCTGTCAGAGGGACAAACATGTGACGCCGTGATGTCACATCCTGCGAGAGCCATCAGTGATGTCACATCCTGCGAGAGTCATCAGTGATGTCACATCCTGCGAGAGTCATCAGTGCTTTACAGGCTGAACGTCGTCTTCATGCAGAGAAACGTGAAAGAGGGAAAGTTCCAGAGAAGAGCTGAGAGGAGCAGGCAGCATCTGATCCCTGCAGGATACAGCGTGATGACTTTACATGCTGTGTGTGTGTGTGTGTGTGCGTGTGTGTGTGTGTGTGTGTGTGTGTGTGTGTGTGTGTCTGGACAGCAGCTCCAGCGGTGTTTGTTTAGGGGAGCGCTCGGAGCAGGGGACCGTGAACTTGGTGCCCCTGCAGCCTGAGCGGGAATGAGAGCTCCTTTTGTGTCGTGGCCGCGGGTCAGAGGCTAACAACACCCGCCGCTTCCTGCTCGCCCTCGTGGGACGTTTGGAGCCTGTATCCCAGCATGCAGCGGGGCAGGAGGCACATATGTATACATGCATTGAGCCTGGGTGAGTCCCCTCATAAGACCTGGAGGTCCCAGGTGGAGGTCTGAGTTTTAAGGGCCACGTGGGGCGTGTTTGGACTTCTCGAGTCTGTGAAGTGATCGATTATTCCTGCTGCTCTGTCGGGTCGCCGCTGTATTTGCTTTTCTTGTAATCGAGACTCAAACGTTTTAAAGTCCAGGCTCAGCTCGTAAACCTGGGACGTCCATCGGGCTGTGGACGCTGTTTACATGTTAGCATAGCTTTAGCTTCACATGCTAAATGTGTCATATTCTTTTAAGTGTAGAGACTTCTCTCTTCCTTCATGGCCTGATTTTGTTTTATTCTAAAGTTTATCGTTGTCTTTTAGTGCCGTGTGCAGAGACAGGACAGTGATGAGAGAGGGGTCAGAGGTCAGACCTCACAGGGACTTCCACTGAACGGAGACCCTTCAGTTCTTAACCAAAGTCTCTGACAGGTTGGGACTGAGCTCCATGACACGATCAGCATCTGTCTGAAATAATCCTGATGAAGGTTCATTTAAAGTGTGAGCAGATCAGACGATTATCAGAGACCATCTCTCACTTCCTGGTCCGTTATGACCCAAAGCGCCTGCTTCCTGTCTGAACGTCACGCTCCTGGCAGACATCTTTGTTTCCTATCTCCTCTGCTCGGGGATCCCACCCAGCGTTCACGGCCTGCAGGGAGCTGAAGCTGGAAGATGATGCCGTGTTACGTACAGGCGCGGTCCGAGAGTCTTTTGGGGTTCTGGTCCAAAGTTCATTCGGGGCCCCTCCAACCATCAGCACCACGTCTGACAGCGAGTGCTGTCCCACTGAGCCCCTTCAGGGAGGTTTCCTACCGTCACTGGAAGAGGCGCTGCTGAGGGGACCCCCTTATACGGTCTGGGGCCCTATGTGACAGGTAGTCCCTCTGGTTACGCCATCCTTTTACAAACAGGGGCCCCAGCTGAGGGCCAAAATGTGCAATGACAGTAGAAAACCTCCCTAAAGGGGCCCCATCTCACAGCACACACTTGTGTTACTCTGCTAAGTGTTGCTTCGCATACAGGAGAGCAAAAAGAAACAGGAAGGAAGAGTCAGGACCTCAGGAGACGGGTTTGAGGGTTTGAGGGTTTGAGGGTTTGAGCCCCCCCCCCCCCCAACAGACTCGAGACCTCTCTGGTTTTACAAACATAAAGTGGGAAATCATTTCAGGTTTTCAGAGTTTAAGAAGGAGACATGATGGGACTCTTATCGAGCTGTGTGAATCCTGCCTGACCATGAACCAGGAGCGTTTTCACTGGTGATCACGTGACACCGTGTTGCCTTCTCCCGCCTGACCTCTTTATCTTTGCAGAGAATGCAACATGTCCCCATGGGAATCAAACTCATGTTCAAACAGGTGAGCGAGGACATGTAAAGTCCTGCAGCTCCATGCAGTATCTTTAGTGTCAGTTATATTAAAGGAATCCATCTGTGACACCTAAATCAGACAGATGTTTCTAGATGTGTGGAAGACTTCCTTCACTGCATGTCTGAAGTTTAAATCAGTGGTGTGTTGAGAAACTCACCGTTGGCGTTTTTGCCACACATGAGATGCTCGTAGACCTGCAGCAGCCCCCACAGCTCTGCGTCGTTGTTCACGGCTCCCTGCAGCAGCTCCGCGGTCACCGCGCGGCAGGTGACCTCATCCTGCCGCTCCTGGGTCAGCCTCGCAGCCTTCAGCGCGCGTGCCACCACTACCTCCATCAAACTCTCCACGCACGCTGTGAGGCACACGGCGGCGTACTCATGCACGCGCACCGACACGCGCGTTTCCAGCATCCACCTGAAGAAGCGGCCCACGGAGAGCGTCAGCCCGCAGCGCGCGGACTTGCTCCGGTTCTGACGCGCGGTGTCCCCGGAGCTCATGCAGTGCAGGGACACAGCCTTCACCGCGGAGGAGACGCACTGCTCGGCCAGAGCCCAGCTGAGCACCAGCCTGACCGCGCTGTGCACCTCCAGGCGTGTGCACCGCCGGTGCAGCTCGCTGAGCCGCTGCGCCTCCCGGGAGATGCGCACCAGAGCCCTCCGGAGCAGAGCGGACAGGCGGTGGACAGCCTCGCCGGTGAACGACCAAGAGGAACCGGCGACTCGTAGTATGATGTCCCGCAGCTCCCTCTCGGTCCAGGGACACTCCTCCAGCTCTGGCAGGCAGGGACACTTGGAGAGGATGTCCACCGCGTCCTCCGGCAGGGAGCTCACCGTGTCCCAGCTGCCGGCGCGCTGCCACCAGGTGCCCCGGTGAGGAGTGCTCGTGTGCGGCGGAGACTGCCTCGATCTCCCGGAGGAGGACACGCTGAGGGACGGGCAGTGTTCCCCCGCAGCATAGCCCGAATCCAGGCTGAGGTCCTCCAGAGTTTTCACCAACAGACTGCTGGACATGATGTGAAGTTTGAAACGCGACTTTCACTTCAGGAAAAGTGTCCCATCAAGTCACGCGCACAGTGTGAGGACTCACTGGGACACCAACACAACATGAATGAACTCCTTCTGCACAGGAACCAATCAGAACCAGAGTCCAGTCAAAGCACAGGTAAGACTACTACTGTCCTACAGCGCCACCCTGTGGCCACAGTACAGACAGTGACTCACATGCAGCGCTACAGAGAGGAGGACTTAGTTTACAGTCTCCTTTTAAATCTCTTTACTTTAATACATTTCCTGTATGTGACGTCATCATCCTCTCTTCTACTCTGTTGATTTTATTTCTGCTCATTCTCAACTTTCTTCTTGTTGCTTTGCTTCAGTAGCATTTGGTTTATTTTTGTAACTTTGACTTTCTGATCTGCTTTTATAGTAACAAAGATCCCGCACGCCTCCATGCGTGACCTCTCACTCCCCCTCTGAACCTCCGCCATCTTTTCCTCCAACTTGCAGCCTTCTGATTTAAATTAATCATTTTGTCCTTTTTTTAAATCAGTATTTTAACCTTCATATCTGATATTTTTGTTATGCTTTTATATCTCACTCTGTGATTTGGTGCTTATGTCTCTGTATGTGTGACGTCACTTCTTTACTTTATAAACAGGCTGTTACCGTTTGGTTCTGGTTCCTTTTTCCTCCAGGATCCACTTTAAACTGGGCCTGTTGATCACGGTGAGACCACCTCTTTGACTTCCCTCATGTTGTCTCACCTCCTGTGTCTCCTCTCATGCGGTTGGTTTCTTCGTCTGCAGGGACGTGGGTTGAGATGGTTCAAGTCCTGCTGCGCACCAATGCTCCCATTGCTTGGAGAGGTGCCCTCGAGCAAGGCACCGAAACCCCCCCCCCCAACTGTCTCTGCATTAATGCAGGTCTCTTTATTTTGGACAGGGTCACAAACCTCCTCTGGAGCTGGATTCATGCAGAGAACAGGAGGACTGCTGGATGATGATGATGACGATGACGATGACGATGACGATGATGATGATGATGATGACGGGTTAACGTCTGGTCGTTTCACCTGCTCGTTGTAAACAAACAAACAAACACTTTTCCTACAATAAGTATTTGATGTATCAGTGACTTTATCCAATCAGAAGAAAAACACAGAGACAATCCAGAGACGAGAAAAGTTGTATTGTGTCAGCTCAACGATCTCACAACTTCAAGGTGCATGAGACGCCACGAGGACGCCACACGAGTACGCCACATGTTTTAAAGGCCTCCCACCGCGGGACTTTAATGTGTCGTCATGCTAAACGTCAGTTCGACCCTTTCTACACTTCTACTCCTAGATCTAGACATGCAGCGCCTAGAGCGACCACTAGATGTCAGCGTTTCACTGTTTGTGAGAAACAAACCTAAACTACAGACGTGTTTATCTTTAAGCAGGACATCTCGAACCTTCCTCCGTGTGTGGGACTGAAAACACGGCGTTTAAAGGAGCCGGTTGGGAATGCAGCAGATGTTCCAGGACGAGGAGGAGAAAACAATAAATAAAGGAGGAAGAGGAGCTTCAACGTGTACAATCATGATAACAGTGAGCCAGCTCACCGAGTCACTCTCCACCGTGTGTGTGTGTGTGCGCAGGGTTCAACATCAACGGCGTCCAGCGGAGGACTGGAGCAGAGCCGAGTAAGGCATCGAGACATTTGATACAAAAAAATAAAAAGGTGCACCTCGGCGAGCGAGGCGACCTCGAGAAGACGTCTGTTCTCTAGCAAAACGTTACAAAACTACAAAAGAGTTTGTCCTCGCGTGGACGCCGACACAGACAGGAAACAGGAAGTGATGTCAGCTTGGTCCAACGTCCCTCCGATCCTGGGAAATAAAAACTATTTATCAACACACATAACGAGCCAATCAGAGCGAAGCGTGCAGCGACACACCAACCCGGCAGCTTTGTCCTGAAACTAAAACTGAGCTGACGAGTGAAACTTCTTTAAATGTTTGAAGTCAGAAGCTTTCACTTCATGAAACGTCCTCCGGCGCGTCGCTCGAGTCCTGGTTCTGGTGTCTGTGGGTCAGAGTAGAGGTCTGGGCCTGGTACCGGTCCTCAGGCCTCGGTGCTGCTGACAGACTCTCAGACTGAGACAGACCCGGGGACGGCGAGGCCGCCTGGATTACGGGGGCGGAAACAGTCCGCGGGACCTTGCACGAGGAGTGTTCGGTGCTCACGCACGAGCGTGTGGTCAGAGAGGAGTCGTCTGCAGAGTTCGGTGAATCTGGGATCTGGAGTGAGGGGTGACCAGCTGGGACCGCCGTGTGGCTCTCTGGGGGCTGGTAGGGCGGAGGCCCGGTAAGCGGGGATCCATCAGGGGTCAGCAGGGCCTGGCTGTGGATGATGATGGGGTCTGGGGAGGGCAGCGGGGCCTCTTCCTGACAGACAGCCTCGAGGTCCTGCGGGTCCTTGGAGGGGCTCTGGTCCGGGGAGATGGAGTCGGGGGGGTGTGAGATGATGTGGAGGCTCAGGCCGGCTCTGGGGAACCCGCTGGCTGAAGACGCCTTCCCTCTGGACGGACTCAGCAGGACCGGCAGCTCCTGACCCAGAGGCTTACGAGGCAGCTCCTCGGGCTTCCCTGAAAACACGACACCAGCATGAATAACATCCACCGACATGTCTGCATCAGTCCGTGCAGAGGGGAGGGAGGGGGGGGGAGGGGGGCGGGGGGGCGGCGTACCTGGAGGAGGAAGGTCCAGCTTCATCTTCCTCAGTTCGGTCATGGAGGCCTGAAGCTCCTCGATGATCACGTCGTCGCTGTAGAAGAAAGACTGAGCGATCCTCTCCTGCAGGAACTCTCTGAGCTCCTCCAGAGACATCTTCAGCAGACGCTCTGCACACACACACACACACACACACACACACACACACACACACACACACACACACACACACACACACACACACACACACACACACACACACACACACACACACACACACACATGCACACACACACACACAATTTAAAATGTTGAGACACATTCCTTTAAGGATGTTTCCCCCTCAGAGAGAGAGAGGACTGCAGCCTCCGCACATGGGGCGCTCACAGACCGCTCCTCCTCTTAAATCAGTGTCAGAGCTCGTCTTCAACATGAACAGGCTGTTTCTGTGTCTGTAGCTTTAAATATGTAAATGAGCTGTGTCTGACCACGCCCCCTCTCTGGAAGGGCTCGGGTGTACTCGCTGCTTTCTGGCTCCATGTCCTATTGTTTACGGTGAGAAGGCAGACTCAGAGGGCAGAACAAACACCTAGCTGTGGGAGTGTCACCCACCTGGGGGAGGGGCTACTGCCCTTTGTGATGTCACGAAGGGAACATTTGGAGACAGCTGCTACATACAGGAAGTATTAAAAATAGGAGCTCTAATTACAAACAGATTGAATGTGAGGAGCTGCGCGTGGCGTCCTTACTCTTGTGGATCTTCAGGATGGTGTAGGACATGGCGGTGAGGAGCCGCTCTCCCTCCAGGATGAAAATGTCCCAGAGACGGAGGGTCAGCGTGAACGGCGTCTGCAGGAGCAGAAACACAGCAGGTCATGGCGTATCACATCTGAAGCCGTTTAGGCCAGCGGTGGTTCTGGTTTCTGTCCCAGACCTCAGAGGCCCGCGGGCCCCTCCGAGCTGCGGGACGGAGAAGTGCTGACAGCGGCTGAATCGTGCCAGACCAGCACCGCAGGATTGTGGGCACGCATGATGGAGACTAATAACAGTTTAACTTAACAGCTCCCCTCTAATGCAACGTCCCTGAGCTCAAATATCTGCAGGACTTTTACTGCTGACATCACACAACATGATCTAATCCCTTCACTTCTACACGGGTTCAACTCTCTGCTGCACATGGCCGTCCATAAAGTCTTATTTTATCTTCATGCTAGTGGGGAGATCAGAGATCGCTGCGTGAATAAACTGGACCCTCGCTGCTCGGGCCAGGCGTCACGTCAGGAGATAAAAAGGTTTTGAACTTTTTGCTCGGTCAGCAGCTGCAGCACGAGCCGTCAGGTAAATCCTTCAAACAGGTTCAGAGCTGGATGAGGGTCGCATGTGGACTCAGACTGTTGGTCTGAGTTTCTGACGTCACACCAGAGACGGAGCTGGTCCAGGACGATCATTAAACCCTGCAGCACACAGGAGCTGCTCGTCTGTCTCTGGCAGGTTTCCAACACAATATTAGTGTATCAATCGTTCCAACAGTACAAAGGAGGACATGAGAAGCGGATGCTGATCGGAGCGGTGGATTCATGGCGGTAAATGAGATTCAGAGGCTTCAGGAGCGGCTCGCTGCGTCCTTCAGGGTTTGTAAGTGGGACACGGTGAAGCAGCTTTCTCACCCTGTCGATGAAACACTGCAGGAACCACTTGGTGCAGTAAATCCCTGCAGACATCTGCTCCCGGTCCTGAGGAGAGACACAGAGCATCAGACGCCAGCACACACACATCGGAGACGTTCTCCTCTGCACACACACATCGGAGACGTTCTCCTCCGCACACACACATCGGAGACGTTCTCCTCCGCACACACACATGGGAGACGTTCTCCTCCGCACACACACATCGGAGACGTTCTCCTCTGCACACACACATGGGAGACGTTCTCCTCCGCACACGCACATGGGAGACGTTCTCCTCCGCACACACACATGGGAGACGTTCTCCTCCGCACACGCACATCGGAGACGTTCTCCTCCACACACACAGATGGGAGACGTTCTCCTCCGCACACACACATCGGAGACGTTCTCCTCTGCACACACACATGGGAGACGTTCTCCTCTGCACACACACACATCGGAGACGTTCTCCTCCGCACACACACATCGGAGACGTTCTCCTCTGCACACACACATGGGAGACGTTCTCCTCTGCACACACACACATCGGAGACGTTCTCCTCCGCACACACACATCGGAGACGTTCTCCTCTGCACACACACATCGGAGACGTTCTCCTCCGCACACACACATCAGAGACGTTCTCCTCTGCACACACACATCGGAGACGTTCTCCTCTGCGCACACACATCGGAGACGTTCTCCTCCGCACACACACATCGGAGACGTTCTCCTCCGCACACACACATCGGAGACGTTCTCCTCCGCACACACACATCGGAGACGTTCTCCTCCGCACACACACATCGGAGACGTTCTCCTCCGCACACACACATCTGAGATGTTCTCCTCCGCACACACACAGAGACGTTCTCCTCTGCGCACACACATCGGAGACGTTCCTCTGCACACACACATCGGAGACGTTCTCCTCTGCACACACACATCGGAGACGTTCTCCTCCGCACACACACATCGGAGACGTTCTCCTCTGCACACACACATCGGAGACGTTCTCCTCTGCACACACACATCGGAGACGTTCTCCTCCGCACACACACATCGGAGACGTTCTCCTCCGCACACACACATCGGAGACGTTCTCCTCCGCACACACACATCGGAGACGTTCTCCTCCGCACACACACATCGGAGACGTTCTCCTCTGCACACACACATCAGAGACGTTCTCCTCTGCACACACACATCGGAGACGTTCTCCTCCGCACACACACATTGGAGACGTTCCTCTGCACACACACATCAGAGACGTTCTCCTCCGCACACACACATCGGAGACGTTCTCCTCCGCACACACACATCGGAGACGTTCTCCTCCGCACACACACATCGGAGACGTTCTCCTCCGCACACACACATCGGAGACGTTCTCCTCCGCACACACACATCGGAGACGTTCTCCTCCGCACACACACATCGGAGACGTTCTCCTCCGCACACACACATCGGAGACGTTCTCCTCCGCACACACACATCGGAGACGTTCTCCTCCGCACACACACATCGGAGACGTTCTCCTCTGCACACACACATCGGAGACGTTCTCCTCCGCACACACACATCGGAGACGTTCTCCTCCGCACACACACATCGGAGACGTTCTCCTCTGCACACACACATCGGAGACGTTCTCCTCCGCACACACACATCGGAGACGTTCTCCTCCGCACACACACATCGGAGACGTTCTCCTCTGCACACACACATCGGAGACGTTCTCCTCTGCACACACACACACATCGGAGACGTTCTCCTCTGCACACACACATCGGAGACGTTCTCCTCTGCACACACACATCGGAGACGTTCTCCTCTGCACACACACACACACATCGGAGACGTTCTCCTCTGCACACACACATCGGAGACGTTCTCCTCTGCACACACACATCGGAGACGTTCTCCTCCGCACACACACACATCGGAGACGTTCTCCTCTGCACACACACACACACACATCAGAGACGTTCTCCTCTGCACACACACATCGGAGACGTTCTCCTCCGCACACACACACATCGGAGACGTTCCTCTGCACACACACATCAGAGACGTTCTCCTCTGCACACACACATCAGAGACGTTCTCCTCCGCACACACACATCGGAGACGTTCTCCTCCGCACACACACATCGGAGACGTTCTCCTCCGCACACACACATCGGAGACGTTCTCCTCCGCACACACACATTGGAGACGTTCCTCTGCACACACACATCGGAGACGTTCTCCTCCGCACACACACATCGGAGACGTTCTCCTCCGCACACACACATCGGAGACGTTCTCCTCCGCACACACACATTGGAGACGTTCCTCTGCACACACACATCGGAGACGTTCCTCTGCACACACACATTGGAGACGTTCCTCCGCACACACACATCAGAGACGTTCTCCTCTGCACACACACATCGGAGACGTTCTCCTCTGCACACACACACATCGGAGACGTTCTCCTCCGCACACACACATCGGAGACGTTCTCCTCTGCACACACACATCGGAGACGTTCTCCTCCGCACACACACAGCTTGAGCTCACCAGGTGTTTCTTCAGCTTCGGGATGAGTTTGGAAATAATCTGATCATGATGAGCCTGGAAACGGTGAAGTTTGGGAAACCCAGGCACAAAGAACCCTGAGAGAGAGAGAGAGAGGGCGAGCAAGAGAGAGAGAGGGCAAGAGAGAGAGACAGAGGGAGAGAGAGAGAGAGGGCGAGAGAGAGAGACAGAGACAGAGGGAGAGAGAGAGACAGAGAGACAGAGAGAGACAGAGAGAGAGGCAGAGAAAGAGAGAAACAGAGGGCGAGAGAGACAGAGAGAGAGAGGGCGAGAGAGAGAGACAGAGGGCGAGAGAGAGAGAGAGGACGAGCAAGAGAGAGGGAGAACAAGAGAGAGAAAGGGAGAGGATGAGCAAGAGAGAGGGAGGGCGAGAGAGAGAGAGACAGAGAGAGAGGGCGAGAGAGAGACAGAGAGAGAGGGCGAGAGAGAGAGAGGGCGAGAGAGAGACAGAGAGAGAGGGCGAGAGAGAGAGCGAGCGAGCAGGCAGTTTTTAACACAGCTTTAAATGGAGCTTGTTGACAGAAACATTGAATTCATGTTTTTTGCCCCTCAGGTTGGAAACGTCTCCGTCTGACCCACCGTGCATGCCGTGTCTCTGATTGGTCAGCAGCTGCGACAGGGCCCAGAAGGCGTCCTCCTCGTTCATGTACATCAGCAGCAGGGCGGCGATCTCGCTCATCCCCTGACAGTAGCTCACCTCCTGCAGGCGGCAGAGTGAAGAACGAGGACGTGACAAGTTCACTTTCAAAATAAAACACGTTGTAAGGACGAGCTCGGCCACCAGGGGGCGATCAAACAAAACTACAAAAGATGCTGCGACGCTGCTGGGGAATCATGGGAGTGATTCTGTCAGGACGAACGGCCACTCACCGTGTTGTAGACGGAGTAGGCAGAGAGGACGTGGAAGAGGGACTGCTGCCTGCAGAGAGGACCAGAAGGAACCATGAGGGAGGTGGAGGGACCAGGATCAGGACCACATGCTGGATCCCAACCAGGTTTCATAAAAAGGATTAAGCGACTATTTCATGGATCCACGACGTGGAGGGTAAGACACGTTCACGTTCACATTGGTATTGTCCCGAGCAAGTGGGCCCCTCCTCCTCCAGAAGCTCCGCCCACTGCAGGACGTAGTGTGTACACACACACACACACACACACACACAGAGACTCACTTGACTCCGAGGCGATCCATGAACATGATGTGGTTCCGAAACGTCCTGTTGATGTCCAGGTCGATCTGTTTGATCTCAGACGAGTAGAGTCGGGCCTGCTCCTTCATTTTCTGAGTGTGAGAGGACGTGGGACAAACATCACCAGGACGCTGAGACAGACAGTCCTGCAGAACGTCCCTCAGGACGTGGACTCCGAACCTGATCAAACATTTACTGACATTTTAAAGCAGGCTGACTCGTGCTATTTTCCACACCTCGTATTTGCCCTCGTTCTCTTTCTTCTTCGCCTCCACGTCCAGCATCAGCGCCCAGGCCCGGCCTCGCAGCTGCAGGGGAATGCCCTTATAAACCCGTTTGACCATCTGAGGGCGGCAGAGAGGACAGAAACACCGGCTCAATAAAAAGCCACAGGGGGTTTTTTTTAGAAAGACTTTTTTTTTTGGAAAGCTTTTTTTTTTTCATTTTTTTTTTCTTCTTTAGAAAACGTTTTTTTTTTTTTTTTTTTTTTTTTTTTTTAAGCTCAAGTTTAGCAGAAATTTTGACCGCCTCCAGATCGCCCACGACGGAGCTGAACGGCTTTAAGCATTTATACAATCAATAACACACACAGGTTCGGTTAACGCTGGGACTTCTCAGCAGACGTGCGATCGGGGGTTTTTTTGGGCGTGTTTCTGGTGGAGGCGTGGGCGTGCGTGGGCGTGCGTGGGCGTGCGTCGGCGGTTTACTCACTCTGTCGCTGCTCCTGTACTTCTCCCACTTCTTCACCATCTTCAGCCACTTCTCCGCTCTCTCGACCTCCAGCTGCTTCCTCTGTCGACAAACACGAGCGGCTCAGAACACCAACAAACCACCACGACCACCTGCTGCTCGCCGTGCTCCTCGTTCTTACCTTCTCCTGGTGAGCCGTCGGCGCCGGCAGCTCCTCCTCCCTGTGAACACATTGAAGACGCCGTGAGGTCAAAGAAGCGAGAGAGCCGAGAGAGAAACACACACACACACACACACACACACACACACACACACACACACACACACACACACACACACACACACACACACACACACACACACACACACACACACACACACACACACACACACACACACACACACACACACACACACACTGGACTTACAGCATGAAGCCGAAGCGGTCGATGACTTTGTAGATACTGTAGTCGGCATCTTCCCAGGGGTCGACCTCCACCCCGCCCTGCCTGCCCTGCACACACACACACACACACACACACACACAGTTTGACACGTGTGAGCGGCCCTGACATGCTACAGATCACGCCTGTCTTGCAAAGCGAGCACGCTTCATGAGTGTTGTGTTACAGAGGGGAGCGTGCAGGATGCAAACGGCTTCTCTGACTAACGATGGAAAGAAGACAAGTTTAAAGTAAAGTCTGTAAAAAGGAAAGAAGATCAACGATATTAACCCCTGCAATGCCAAGAGGCATCAACAGGAGTATTTATTAAGTCTCACAGATCGGTCCTTTAACCACAGAATCTGGATCACTCACAGAGAGCGAGCTAAGTCCTCTGACTCCGCTCTGAAAAACAACACGCCGCTCCGTGGTTGGCTGCGTGTCTGGAAGGGAGCCAATGGGCCGGCTGCTCTCAGGCAGAGGAAAGAGAGAGAGAGAGAGAGAGAGAGAGAGAGAGAGCGAGAGAGAGGGTCAGCGTGTGCTCTGAGCCCCCGAGGCGCTGAAGTGATGTCAGCGTTGTGAAAGTGAGAGGGCTAAAAATACTTCCTGACTGAGGAGGGGACGGAGAGAGAGCGAGAGAGAGCGAGCGAGACAGAGAGAGGGAGAGAGAGAGAGAGAGACAGAGAGAGAGCGAGAGAGAGACAGAGAGAGAGCGAGAGAGAGAGAGCGAGAGAGAGAGAGAGAGCGAGTGAGTGAGAGTGAGAAAGAGAGAGAGAGAGAGAGAGAGAGGGGGACAGAGACAGAGACACAGAGAGGGAGAGAGAGAGAGACAGAGAGGGAGAGAGCGACCGAGTGAGCGAGCGAGCGAGAGAGAGAGATCACTGGATGCGTCTCTGCTGAAGGAATGATTTGAAGGTTTGAGACGCAGACAAAACTGTGAGCTCATGTTTAATGTTCTGGAAGATTCTGCTCCTGACATGAATGTAAATAAGATAAAAACACCTCCGGCGGCCCAGTGACCGCCTGGCTGTGCGCCCCCCCCCGAGAGGCGGAGTCAACTCTGCAGACGCCATTTAAACGTTCCAGAGCAGAAGGAGCTGACTGAAGACAACTTCAGCGTTTGTTCGCTGAGGGGTCCGTTCTGTTTCCATGACAACGCTCTGTTTTACTGCACGTTTTACATTTGACATTGTTTATTTCCTGATCACATGACCATATAACTTCATGTTTATGTCTGACTAGATTCTGAGATCCGATTAACCAATCACAGCTTCTGAAACGGGGTCAGTCCCGCCTCCTCGCTCAGAGTCCTTGAGAACATGTTCTCAGCGTGTGTGAGATCGGACCCTGAAGTTTGGAGACTTTTAAAGTCAGACACAAACAGGAAACAGGAAACCGAAGAGCAGTGCAGATAAAACGGCCGACACCACACGGTTTGAACCCTCGGCGAGCAGCGGGAAATCAACTTTCACTCAGGAGCCTGTAAATCTGAGAGGAATAATTATCTGATGACATGTGATGATGTGTGATGACATGTGATGATATGTGATGATATGTGATGATATGTGATGATATGTGATGACATGTGATGATATGTGATGACATGTGATGATATGTGATGACATGTGATGATATGTGATGATGTGATGATATGTGATGATATGTGATGATATGTGATGACATGTGATGACATGTGATGACATGTGATGACATGTGATGACATGTGATGACATGTGATGATGTGTGATGATGTGATGATATGTGATGACATGTGATGACATGTGATGACATGTGATGACATGTGATGACATGTGATGACATGTGATGACATGTGATGACATGTGATGATATGTGATGATATGTGATGACATGTGATGATATGTGATGACATGTGATGACATGTGATGACATGTGATGACATGTGATGACATGTGATGATATGTGATGACATGTGATGATATGTGATGATGTGTGATGACATGTGATGATATGTGATGATATGTGATGACATGTGATGACATGTGATGATATGTGATGATATGTGATGACATGTGATGATATGTGATGATGTGTGATGACATGTGATGATATGTGATGACATGTGATGATATGTGATGATATGTGATGATGTGTGATGATGTGTGATGACATGTGATGACATGTGATGACATGTGATGACATGTGATGATATGTGATGATATGTGATGATATGTGATGATATGTGATGACATGTGATGATATGTGATGATGTGTGATGACATGTGATGATATGTGATGATATGTGATGACATGTGATGATGTGTGATGATGTGTGATGACATGTGATGATATGTGATGATATGTGATGACATGTGATGATGTGTGATGACATGTGATGACATGTGATGAGTGGTGTCTGGACGCTTGTCCTCCCGGTCAGCTCTCAGCTCGACCAGCTGAGCTTCCTCTCTGAAACTGGGACTGACGCCAGCCCACCCCGGAGGTCAGTGTCAAGTCAATCGCTGCACAGTGTGTCACAGATGTTGCTATGGCAACCCCCCCTCCCCCCCCCCGCCCCTTTCCCTTCCCCTTCAATCCTCCGGCCGCACGGTGATCCGATGTTCGGAGAGAAGAGAGTAAAGACTCAGTCGGCGTTGATGTTCAAAGTGATGAGGACGGCGAGGGCGGGAGGAAATGTCACGGCCCCCTCCCTCCCTCTCGCTCGCTCCCTCTGCTGCGTCCTCACATCGGCTCGCTCCTCTCGCAGCAGCTCTGGGGTCTTTGTCAGCGACCCCGAGGGAGCAACCGATGGACGACGCGAGTGAAACCGCACGCCAACACGTCTGAATCCAAACGTGCGTCCTGCACCGACACGTTTGGACTGGAACATTCTGTCTCCATCAGCTCAAAGCACCAAAATGTATTATTACACAACATGTTGTTATTCATGCACTTTGGTAACACACACACCCACACACCCACACACACACACACACACACACACACACATGGACACACACAAACCCAGACCTGCACACAGTGTACTGTACTCCACACGCCAACCACACACCTTTATTCACACTCCCTCCCCCCCCCCCACACACACACACACACACACACACACACACACACACACACACACACGCCTGTGAATATTTATGAGGATGCACGACGTGTGCTCCGTGAAGGACTAACTCACCACGGCATACTTCAAGATGATGTCAGCACGTTCCTCTGCTATAAGAGTCTCGATGTCTTTCTTCATGTCAAGATCTGCAGGAGAAGAGAGGACAGAATCAGCTGGAGGACAACAACAACAACAACAACAACAACAACAGAGGATGATGAGTCAGAAGAATTAATCACAGCTGATGGATGTGGCCGATGATGTAATCACAGATAATCCAGGATGAGTTTCCTCGTTTTGCTCTGAAGCATCAAAGACATGTTTAAGCAAGACGTCAAGGTTAAAGGTCACATGTTCCTCTGACTCTATCATGTGACCTCAGTCTGTCTCCAAACCCCCCAATGATGAGAGAAGTCCATCCTCTCCGTCTTCTGCCTGCTCCACGTCTCAGAAAATGTGTGCTCAAACAGGCCGTTTGGAGGTGTTCCCTTCATGACATCACAAAGGGCAGTAGCCCCTCCCCCACGGGGGGTGTTTGTTCTGCCTTCTCAGCGTAAACAACAGGACATGGAGCGTGCATGTGTTTATAAAACGGGCTGTTGTGACTGGTCTCGTGCAGCCTGCTGGGAACAATTATCCGCCCACAGCCCGTATGACTGTACCTAACACCACCCACAGAGCGCCTACATGAAAGCTGCTTCACTGAGTTTCTGTGACTGGAAAACAGACGAGCGAGCTCAGAGTGATGACCTCCGACGACTCGCCTTGTTGTTCTTCGTTTACAGATGACCAAACAAATCCCACATGTGACAGATTCCTAGCATGTCAAACATCCGACACGGTGCTCATATGATATCATCCATCTTTCATGTCTGTTAAAACATCGCTCCAGGGCTGCTGCTAAATCCTCCCCAAACAAATCTGGGCGGGTATTAATCCCGCCTCAGTGCAGCTCTACACCACAGGCAGCACCCGGGGTGCTAATCTGGACACGCAAACCATCAGGATTAGGAATACCTCCAATCCAAAGCGGGATTATGCAACGAAAGTCTGTTTGTTCCCAAAGCGGGAACAAAGAGGGACTCCATGATCTCTGAGCGTCCAACACAAGACAAGAAGGCACAGCAGTGTGGACCCATAAAGACACACACGCTGCCTTTGTTGCTGTTTTAGCTCCATGAAAAAAAAAAACATCTGGCGTTTGCAATTAACTTTATTTATTAAAGAGAGGCTTCTTCTGTACTGCCATTAAATCAAACATCCCAACCTCCTGCAGTCTTTAAACCACACGCCGGCTCCAGTTCTTAAATCAAAGAGCCGACAAACGCCTCCTTTCATTTCTCTGTGTTGTGTGAACGCTCCTTATTTTAAATACATTTACAGCAAAGGTTTCCGTCACTGTTAAAATGTCTCATCTGGGACGGCTCACTGCGTCCCAGACTGCGAGGCTGAATGTGGGCTAACCAGTTTGAATAATTCAGGATGGAGGTCGAGGGTGGTGCAGACGGCCAGCGACACAGTTAAAAGGAAAAAAAGAGGACGGCGGTGGATTCAACACAACCAGCGTTCAGTCCGCTCCTGCTCAACCTTTTTATTTAGGGCACCAGAAACGGACACGTTCAACATAAATAAATCAGAGACCAGTGAGGGAGAAGCTGGAGTCCTGCTGGCTGTGTTGTTGTCAGAGCTGTGTTTACATGGCTCCTCCCCTTGTGTATAAAAGCTGTTTGAGTCAAGAAGAAGAAGAACATACTCACTGATTATCTGGATCATTCTGTGTCAGTTTACGTGAAGCTAACAGCTAGCTAAAGAGCGCTAACATTAGCATGCTAACACAGGCGCGTGTGAGTGAGTACAAAGGATTATTACAAAGATGAAACTCGTGTCTGTCGTCTCAAACCTTCAGATTAGAAAATAGCGTGAAGCCAGCATCAGTTGTCGTAAATCGATAAAGATGAGCGCCTTCGTCCCACGCCAGGATCCTGATGTTTCACAGATCTTCATAGCGTCATAACGCTCAGAAAAAATAAATAATAATCTGAGCGTTGGAGGTGGGCTGCGCGTCTCTGCAGCAGCTCAAACAGAGAGCTTACAGAAACATGAGCTGTCATCTGGAGCGCACGGCAGAGGCTGCATGCGGTCAGCGCTCTAAATCACAGAGCAGCTCTGGCTGCGGTCCCAGTAAAGAGGGTGGAGGCCCAAAGTGGGAGAGAGAGCAGAGGGACTGGACTCTACCTGACTGATGGACAGGGTGTCCTGAGGACGCCTGAAGATAAACATCACTGAGTCATAAAGACATGACGCAGACCACATGGCGGAGGGATCTGCTCTTTTACGCCCCGTTTCCACCGAGCGGTCCTGATCACATTTAGCGCCTCGCACCAAATAAACTTTGATTTACTTTATTTAAACCCGTTGTTCTCACTTTTTTTGTCCCAGTTTTTTTTTAAATGGTCTGTTTTCTCGAGCAGGAGTTAATAAAAGAGATTTGACTTCAGGAAAACAACTTTTGATTATCCTGGTAATGTGACTGAAATGCAGGTTACTTATCTGGCCTGAAGAAGGGACAAGAAACAAACAATAAAACATTAAAAATCAATAAAAGATCAACTCTATAGTCACTACTTTGAGCATCTAAAATGTATAAATCATCCAAACTCTTCAAGTAAAGGCGCTAAGACAGTAAATCAGATGTAGCAGCTGCCTGCTAGCTGTAGCTAACGTTAGCCTTAGCATCTTAGCAAAGAGGCTAACGCCACAGAGTCTCGACAACTAGCTGTTAGCAGTCTGTGATTCAGTGTAGTGGACTTTATTGACCCCATGTACAGAAGCTATCGTCCTTTTTGCGGCGGCAGTAGATTGCTATCAATCCTCGATCCTTTGCTGAACGTCGCCACACGCTCTCTCCTCCCGCCATTTCATTTCAGTCACTAGTAAAACAAACTGGCGAAGCTGCTTTGGCACGGTGCATACTGCCTCGAGTGAGAGAGGCCATAAATATGGAAATCATCAAAAAAAAAACACTTCAGGTGTGATGATAAAAGCCAAACAGATCCCTGCTAACCAGCAGACGCCTGCTAGCTGTCGCTAACATTAGCCTCATTGAAACAGCAGAGAAACTCCATCACTCTAAATCACACATTTGTTTCAGACTCTTTCCTTTGCATGATGATGATGATGCATTATTATGGATGTTATATTGTATATTTGATGCATTATTATGGATGTTATATTGTATATTTGTTGCATTATTATGGATGTTATATTGTATATTTGATGCATTATTATGGATGTTATATTGTATATTTGTTGCATTATTATGGATGTTATATTTGTATATTTGTTTACACTCTCTGCTGACTTCTTGTGTCATGCAGTTAAATGAGAATAAATATCTAACTGAATAAGGAAAAAAAACACAATAAAAAAAGCTCAAAATGTTCCTGAAGCCTTCAGAAATGTTTGGTATTTAAAATGATTTGTACTGTTTTAAAAACATAAAGGAAATTTTTTCCATCCATACATGAGCTTATTGATGCAGATCCATGAACATCACCTGCAGCTTTGTGTTTTCTTGGCTCAGGACTGCTGCTGCTGGAAATTCATTTTTTAGAAGCCAGAAATTCTGTTGGAGCAACTTCAGCAGCAGCAGGCCTGAGAGCTGCTGTTCTGAAGGATGCTGCTTCAGACCCCCCTCACACACAGACCAGGACCCTGATGACAGCTCAAATCCTCTTTTTGTCCGATGGTAAACAAACCCTCCTGCGACGCTGCGTCCTCGCGCGAGATCCTTTTATTCTAACTAGAATAAAAGCAAAAATAAAAGAGAGTAAACAGGGAGTGTGCTTACCGTGTTTGTCGGCTGGATTTCTGCTCTATCCGTCCAGAACCGCTGCTCCGGATCCTCTGTTCATCCTCAAAGTGCAGCTCCAGCAGAACAAACCACCGGGCTGACAACAAAAGCCTCCCTCCGTCAATCCATAGGTTACCGTCAGGCAGCGCGCGCACACGCTCCCCCTCTCTCTCTCTCTCTCTCTCTCTCTCCCTCACACACACACACACCCATACACACTCACGCGCGCAGCAGACGTATGGGACAGAGCAGCTCCTGATCCTGGATCCAGGGAGACGCACTGAGCAGGCGCCGCAGCGTGGCACCAGAAACAAGCCGAGCGAGAGGCGTGAGGTTCGGCCTTAAAGACACAGCGCCTCCCCGGTCAATGACACGCTGCTGCCGCCATCTGCTGGACACACGCGGTACTGCAGGGAGGCGACAAACACCAGAGGCTAACCTGCAGGAGGAACTTAAAACACTTATGTTGATGTTTGTTAAATATATTATAGAGACACATTTCATTTCCTCCGTGTATATCTGGATGTTTATCCTTTGATGAACAGCTGAATCTTTGCACAGTATCTTTAAAGTTTTGTCAATCTGTACTTTTATTTTTATCCTATTAAATTTTGTATATAATTTTTAAAATCTTTCTACTGTTAGTTTACACCGTGGCTCAGAGAGAAACCTTTTTTCGATGTTTCTGTATGTCCAGCCGTCGTGCACTTTATTCTTTTCAGTCGTTGTTCCTGTGTGTGTGTGTGTGTGTGTGTGTGTGTGTGTGTGTGTGCGTCTGACTGTTTGTGTGTATGTGGAGCTCCGGTTGGGCCATGTTTCCACTGAATCAAAGACTTTTATGGAAAAAGCGATCTGAAAACTGAAAAGGGATCAAATAAATAAATCCAAACGTTTCCTGTAAAGAGAACACCACACATGAATCTTATTTTACACGCATCGAGTGGTTTTGATTTATTGGGCTTATAAAAAGTGATCACATCCTGCAGGAGGCCTCAGAAAAAAGAATCAAACACAGTCGCTGTGAGCAAAACCATAAAGAAATCCAATGAAGCTTACAGTGTGGTTACAGTCAACACGAACACGTCAGAACTGACTGATGAGATTCAGTTTGGTTCAGACGTTTAAAGATACTCAACAAATCGAGAATAAAAAAAACATCAACAGAGAAATCCAAAGAGTTGACAGGAAAGTGCAAAAACTGTGAGTGCGAGTGCAAAGAGCGATTTCACAGGTTTATACGTAACGAAGACTTTATGACGTCATCCCGCTGCGGCGTCTCTTCGCTCTCCTCGTCGTTTACCTGAATTTAAAATCTTTATCAAATCCCTCCTTTTATCCTCAACTCTGAAAACTGGCACGCTATACTCTGATTGGCTGTCAATCCTCCGGCTCCTTAAAGAGACAGTACGCTATCAGGTTCATAGTATCTTATAAAGATCCCTTTGCTGAAGAATCCCTTTAAAACATTCACGTCCACAACAAAGCCATTTTTTTTAATTTTTTTTTTAAATAAAGCTACGAGGAAACACTGTTGTTCGCCACAGTCTCCCTGTGACTGGAGTGACAAAGCGGTGATTTAAAGCGTGACGGATATAAAACAAGCTTCTCAAAATGTTCGATACGAGGAAACTCTCTCGACACCGCTGCGTTTCAAAAACGACACAAACAGGAGGATTAAAATGATCGAGAGTTTCAAAGAGGACGAAAACTTTTTTAAAAAACAGGAGCTCTGTAGGGACTTGGGTTTGGACCCAGAGGGGTTGCCGGTTTAAGTCCCGCGTCTCGTTCCTGCGTCTGCTCGCCAGGCGTCCCTTCAGGCCTCAGTCCGACTCGTGTGTTTCTCCCCTCACTTCTCCATCAGAGCACAGGATCCTGTTTGTGCACGTGTGTAATACTGTATATTCTCCTCCACGCCGCAGGGAGAAATTCATCAAAAAAAAAAAACTTCAGGCGAAGATTCCTCGGTGTTGAAGCGGCGGCGTGACAACGCTAACGTGTTCACATAAACGCTGCGGTCAATTCGTCCAGGCGTACGAGTACAGGCCGTTTTCCCTCCACAGCCGGCAACGACTCTCTGAGTAGTTCTGCACCACCGACAGGCTGTCCGTCACGAGCGCTGTGGCGCCCGGGTATTCTGGCCACTCGTCCGCCATCTTACCTGGAAGTCAGAGAAGAAGTGTCATCGCTCATAAGTCCTCTAGTTTTCAACGCCGCAGCGCTTAAAGCCTGTGTTCTGTCTAACGGCCAGCAGAGGGCGCCGTTAGTAAGAATAGAAAAACGCTTCTTTGATCTGGAATATAAAACGTGCGGTAACCACCATGGCGGTCCGTCAAAAACAGAGAGTGACCACGAGACAGGAAGCATCCTCACCTGTTTTGGCGAAGTTGACGAGATGGCGTGTGACGAGGTCCTGGAATCGTTTGTCTGCGTCGGAGAGCGGTTTCCCCAAGGCGACCTCCAGACCTCCGAAGAACGCCACGATGTCCAGACAGTGGAAGGAGAAGCGGCTGGGGAAGGTCAGCAGGTCGCCGAACGTGTCGACGGGTCCCGACGGCGTGTAGGTGACCACGTAGCGATACACGGGGCTGTCCAGGGCCGCTGGCGTTTTCCAAGAAGAAAAGAAAACGTGAGCAGCCGTTTCACAGAACTTTGTTTTTCCTCTCACACTCATTCATGCATCATCATCCCACACACACACACACACACACACACACACACACACACACACACACACACACACACACACACACACACACACACACACACACACACACACACACACACACACACACACACACACACACACACACACACACACACACACAAAAATAGAAGAATGAACCGATGAAGCGTGAAGTGATTATCACCCAGAATGCCCTGCAGTTTCTTCTTCTCTCTGCAGCTGAATGTCAGTTCAGTCAGAGCTCCACCGCTGAGTGAGCGTAACGGGCCCCGCAGGCGCCAACGGAGGAGACGGCCGCAGACGATCTGTGCAATCAAATAACCCCCCTAAATAAGTCTGATGCTGGAAGACGACCACGACCACGACGACGCAGCAGCGCAGCCGTTACAACACGAGCTCTGACATGTTCGCCTCGTCGTGAGTCGACGCTGATGAACTGTTTCTATTTGTTTCTTGTTTTGTCTGCAGGTAGTTTTTCTCTCCTGTATCCGAGACACGTTTGTCCCCAGGGAGACAAATAAAGAAACCGTGACCTTGACCAGCAGGAGTGGTCAAGGTCACGGTAAAACAGCACGCCTGTTGAAGCCTCAATAAGGCAGGATGACAGAGAGTTTACCTGCAGCCTTCCAGGCCAGGTGGTTGTTGGGACAGGTGTTTCTGATGTCGGACGCCATGGTGGTGTACGCCCTCTCCGGACAGCGGGTGGTGGTGGGGCAGTGGGCGGAGCTTGGGTACAGCCTCAAGGCGTCTTTGGCGAGGCCCTCAGAGAAGGTTTGGAGTTTCTCTGTGTGCAGCAGAGAGGTGACAGGCAGACGTTAGCTGTGGGATTCATCCTGATCTGCCTGCATGTGATTGGACTGTGGGAGGAAGCCAGAGAGAATCCACGCCATGCACGGGGAGACTCCACACAGAGAGGCTCCTGTCAGACGGGGATTCAAACCAGCAACCTCCTTCTTTACTTTAGCGCCCTGAACAACTAGCACGGCGGTCCTCACCTGTCACGAACCACTGGTAGTCCCCCCAGGTCCACTCGGAGATGTTTGCAGCCGGAGGCCTGCAGGAGAAACACGGCACCCCTGAGTTCAGCCTGACAGGAAACAGCTGACTGTGATTGACAGGTGGATCGCTCACCTGAAGTCCGTCTCCTGCTCCGTCGTCCCGATGAGAAAGGGAACGTCGCTGTACGCGCCTCTCTTCTCCCAAACGTCGAAAGACGGAGCCTCCAGAACGTATCCGTCCACCACGTGGACCGGGCCGACGGAGCTTCCTCTGACGGGGAGGTCGGTCGCCTCCGCGGCCCAGAGCGGGAACTCGTCCCATGGGACGGCCTGCAGAGACACAACGACTTATAGGAGAGACGTCCTCAAAGGTTTAGGAACAGACAGAGAGACAGATAGTGTTAAAAAGACACAAGACAGAAGAGAAATGAGTGAGACAGTGGATTTCAAAGAATGAGAGGAGAATAAAGGTTAATAAAAAGGATAAATTTATCGCCCTGGTGTGTGCTAACCACTCGTTTTACGATGTGTTTTTTGTTGCAGTCGGGGAGAGAAGCCTTTAAAAGAAAGGTTTTATGTGTTTTATTTTATAAAGACGAGATAAAAACAAACAGCAGCGTGCCGGAGCACGTAACGCATCGTTTACATCCTGCAGGATTTCTCCTCTTCTCGAGCGCTCTCTCTCTCTCAGTTTTAAAGGTTTGCCATTAAATCATCAAAGAGAAGAGGAGTTATTTCAACAACATCTTTAAAAATGGATCTGAAAGAAATGACCTGAAAATGAACGACCAAAGTTTCCCCAAACTCGCTCTCGTCCCATTTTTTACGGAAGCAGACAGAAAAAGAAAAAAAAACTCCTCCCAGTAATCAACTTAAATCGTGTGAAATAAAAGAGAATAAAAAAGACGACGCTCGATAAAGTATTCAGACAAACTGTGGGCGTCGTCCTGAGCGACAGCTGCAGAAACGTAAAGTGACATTTTAGCAGCCGGATACTTTACGATGACTGCTGCACTTATAAAAGCTCAGATTTTAACAACCTTTAAAAATCCATTATTCATGCTTCATCCGGAGCTCCTGGAGAGAGACGTGTTGAATCCGACTCTGCCGAGGATTTCTGATTTCATAAATCCAAACGGGCTCTCCGAGTGAAGGCGAATCTGGCTGTGAAAGTTTGAACGTTTCTTCGTCACATTCAAACATTAAAATGAGCTTCCGTACCTGAGCGTGACATTATGATCCGACGAGAAGGAGAAAGCAATTAAGACTCGAGTATTTAAATGTCTCGCTTCATCTGGAAGTTCAGCTTGGAGTCACATTGTTTTAGATATTTTTAAATATTAACGGGAACATTAAAGAGACTAACGACCGCGTCGGATAGTTTGTGTTATTAGATTTCTTCAAACTGCGCCGAAATGATCCGCCGGCTCTGAGCGATGAGAGAAAGTTCAGGAAGGCGTTCAGGAAGTTGGCTACCTGCAGGATCTGTGTGACGGACAGACGTCGGAGGCAGCGGCGGTCTCTGCAGCCCGTCTTCCTCAGGAACACCAGGTTGTCGGACTCGGCTTGTTCCAGCGTCGCGTTCGTGACGTAAGAACCGCTCATGTCCACGGCTGCGTGGAAGAGACCTCTCGCCAGCGGTGACATCATCAGGACCTTGACTGAAGTCCCGCCTGAAGTCCAATCAGAGCAGGCGAAACGTTTAACCACACTTTGTCTTTTTCTTTGAAATACACGGATATGTAAGCTGCTCCTTTGTCCCTTCTGGGCCTCCGTACACGTGTGTGTTCCCTCCAGCCAATGAGAGCGCAGCAGGTGAGTTTAGGAGTGGATACTATCCCTACCTGAGCTCTGTCCAAGGATGGTGACCTTCCCAGGATCTCCTCCGAACACGTGAATGTTCCTCTGGACCCACTTCAGAGCTGCGATCTGGTCCATGAAGCCGTAGTTCCCTAGAGAGGAGCAGAGGGTTCGACGATCAACGACGACCTGCTTCTGTGCGACCTCCTTTCTCCCTGACCCCATTTCCTCTCGTCTGAAATCAAAAGGCGGCGTCTTGCAGCTTGGACTAAATGTGACTCTCTGCGAGCCGAGGGAGCGAGGAAGTGGGCCGAGGAAATCAGGAGGGTTCAGAATTAGAAGCACGGCTCCGGGAGCAGGACTCACACAGCCTGCATCACGACACGAGCGGCTCCGTGCCGGGCGTTCACCATCGGATCAATCAGAGCGGGAGCACAATGTAAACTACATCGATATTTAAAAACTCTGCTGAAGTGGGAAATAGTTTGTTTGAAAAGATAGATAGATAGATAGATAGATAGATAGATAGATAGATAGATAGATAGATAGATAGATAGATAGATAGATAGATAGATAGATAGATAGATAGATAGATAGATAGATAGATACTTTATTGATCCCGAGGGAAATTCAAGAAAATGGCCACAGCGCCCGTTATAACTTTTTAAAGTCTGCACGACATGGATTCACTTCCACTTTTTACTTCCTGTCTCTACGCCGAGGACACTCGACGGCAGGAGACGAGGAGTTAGGGGAAAAATAAGACTCAAGTTAAAAGGAGCAGTAACTCTGTCCCCCTAGTGTTTAAAATGTGTACTGCAGTCTAAACTCAAATCAGCTGAACGAGCTGCCAATCAAACGTCAGACTGACCTGAGGCGTTCTTCGGAGAACCTTCTCTCAGGATCTCCAGAGCGAGGAACCCGAAGGCGTTGAGTCTGTAGTTGAAGCTGACGTAAACCATCCCCGTGTCTGCAGCGAGCTTCTCAGTGGGCGAGTATAACGGCTCCCCCCCGCTGAGCGCCATCAGCGATCCTCCGTGGATCCACACCACCACCGGCAGCTTGGTGTCCGGCCGCAGCGACGGCGTCCACACGTTGAGGTAGAGACAGTCCTCCTGGCCCGTCACCTTCCCCGCGCTCGACATCGGCCTCACCTGAGCGCAAACGCTGCGGAATCGACCCGCGTCCATCACCCCGCTCCTGCACACCGGATCGGCCGGCGGGGCCCAACGCAGGTCACCGACAGGCGGAGAGGCGTAGGGCATTCCCTTAAACGTGAAAGCTCCATTTTTCTGCAACGTGGAAGAAGTTACAACGAATCAGAGCGGGCGAGGCAGAAACAATGATTGCACCAGTCCTCGTTGATTTGATGATCACGAGTTAACGCCACGTTCTCCTGCTCGGTACCGAGGGAAACACCGGGAGAGGAAACGACTCGTGTCAGAGAAGTGATTTAATCTGATTTGATATCAAAGCAGTTTGCTGTGTTTATGTGAAACAAGCCTGACCCTCCACGGCTGAACAAATGGTTTCCTTAGTGTCACTTCCTGTCAGCTGTTTCCTCCTCTCTACATCCTCGCTCGTGCTGTCCTGACTCTCCGAGGTTCATCAAGCGTCTGATCGATGGATGCTTTTGAGCGTCTGCTGCAGCAGACGGCCGACCGGAGAAAAAGGTGCTCTGACTGCTTCAAAGTCTTTCAACCTTTCAGGGGGACGCTGTCCACGTCACCGCCGCCCTTTTCAACCAGCCAATCATAAAGCCCTTTCTTTCTGTCGCTAACGGATCGTGTCATGAACCCATCAGAGCCGTGATAGCCGAGCGTTTGTTGAGGGATTACTTACAGGGATTACTTTGCAACCTTTATTTGTACTTTATAAATAAACGACGTCCGAGTTGATGGACACTCGGGGTTTCAAACTCACATGTCTCCCTCTGAACTCTCCGCAGTCCGTGGTCACCTGCGCGAGGCCGGGCGGCAGCGTCTGGGCCACGTAGCCCAGGTATGTGGCGAGCAAGAGCAGAGCGAGCACGGCGAGACAGATGAGGACGACGCAGCGTCTGGAGAGCACCAGCAGGGGGTTGATGTAGTGTCTGTGACGCACGTACTGCGGCTCCGCCTCCTCCTCGCCCTCCTCCTGCACCAGGTAGCGGTACTCGGTCCTCTCGGGGACCTCGAACACGTCCTCATTCATCTCCTCTCTGAGACACAGACAGCAGAAGAAGGCGTTTAGATTTGCAGACGTTAAATGACTTGGAGGCAGAAACATCTGATTTGTTAATCGTGTCTTTTGGGTTAGGCTCAGTTGTTTGTGTAAACTGTGCTGCTGCCACGAGCATCTTCACAAAGAGATTTTAAATCTTTTAAATGGTTAAATAAAGATGAAGTTAAAAAATAATAATTCTCTGTGCACTACTGAATTTTAAAGATGGCAACTTTTCTTTTTTTTCTGTTGTTGGATGAAACTAACAAATACATATTCAACTCAGAACAGTTACTTACCTTCTATATATTTATATATATATATAGTTTATTTATTCTTGTACTGATGTGTAATGCTGTTGCATGTTTTTTTTCTTCTCAAGACTATCAAATAAAAAATATAAAAAGTAAAAGATCAGGATTGTTGAATGAGGAATGATATAAAAAAAACATTTAAGGGTGAAATAAAATAAAATAATCGTGTGTGCTGGACTGTATTTTAAAAATATTGAAAAAGTGCAAACTCGATATGATGTGCTCACAAGTTAATGTTGTTTGGTTTTTACCTTTTTGGGACTTCAGGCGCTCCGTAGTTTAGTAAACTTTGACAATGACAGTATTAATTCTGTAGTTTTTTTTCTTCTTTTTACTGAATCAGAACCTTTAAATATTTTTAACACATATTCTCTTCCCGACATTGTTTAAGGGGGGTGTACACACCCACACGCGCGCGCACACACACACCCACACGCGCGCGCACACTGTGGGAACAACGGGCGGATATAACGGAAAGTGAACGTTGAATCTAACGTCCAAAAATAACTTCCGTTCAGTATTTTATAACGGTCACTTTGTCGTTTTAACAGATCAGACAGTCAGATATATACTCAGTTTAGATTTATGTCAACTAAATGTTAGAAAACAACATTCACGTCTCTGAACTTTATCACCCTGCTGCTGTTTTTACACTTCCTGTGACTCCACCGAAGATATCAAACACATTTAATATGAACTAAACAGAGAAAGAGTTACATAACTCACCATGTCATGTGAACTATCAAAACACTGGAAGCAAAACCAATACAGAGTTGACGCATTTAGTTCACGGTGTGCGGAGTGCGCATGCGCTAACTGTTAAAGGGACAGTACGCCGAGGATTCCATCCGTGGCGACGCCTGGAGGCACAGAAATACAATAAAATAATGATAATAATAGGTGTGGTATTTATGAAGACGTAATGAAAAGGGAGGTTGTGGAAACTTAAAGAGAATAAAATAATTTGAAATGATCAATCTATAAAATTAAAGAAACATGCTGTGTTCAAGTGCTGGCTTCTCTGACAACAAGGTTCAGAACTGCTTCAGATAGAAGTGATTGTACCCGAGCTAAAAAGCCTCTGCATGTTTCTAATAAGCTCCAGCAGCAGAAAGCTGCTCAAACTAGGATCAATGTTGGAGATGCTTTTGAAACATGGAGAGAGGTTAGAACGCAGAAAGCTTTACAGACCCATGCAGAGCTGGCTAAACACTGAAGCTACAGTGTCCACCACATGCAGACCTGGCTAAACACTGAAGCTACAGTGTCCACCACATGCAGACCTGGCTAAACACTGAAGCTACAGTGTCCACCACATGGTGACCTGTGTGAGAGGAGGGGGGGAGAAGGCTCTCTGTGATAATTAGAGTAATTAGAGTTTAGACTGCAGTACACATTTTAAACACTAGAGGTCAGAGTTACATATCAAGTGATATAAAATAAGTTAGTCATTAATATCAATGAAGCTCTGTAGTCCAGAGGAAGACTATATGGCTGCATCTATGATACACCAACAGGTTGTTGAAATGTACGATACCTCGATACTTCACGATTTCTCAAACAATTCAATCTAAATAGCACCGTTTCACGACACATATGTGTTGGTAACTAAACGTTGACAACAGCTTTGTCCAGCTAAGACCAGAAAAGGTGATTGGATAGTGTCTAGGACTTCTGTCTGTGGCCATAGTATCAGAATGTGTATCAATATTGTCTGATTTTTACTGGTGACAGCCATAACTGCAAGAATACTTTTTCTTATTTGAGATATTGTTTTACTTAACACAACACCTGATCATCTATTCAGCTGGAAACAGTTTGATAATTAACTACAAACCCTCTGCTCAGCACATCTGCTTCTTTTCCCACATGCTCGAGGTGCTTTCACGTCCCATTTAACCGCAGAGAAATCAAACGTAGCCCGGCTCGTTGCTCAATTATCTACCTTGACTCTGTCGTGTACCACAATCAATGACCAGAATCCATAATGAGCAGTGAGATGTTAGAACGAGCTCTGTCACAAACGGCTCCACACAAACCACATTAGCAGAATCCATCAGGGTCGATGCTGATGACGGCCTGCGTGCTCACGGTTAAATGTTTTCACTAATTGTTTGATCAGAGCAATGCACTGAGGCTCCGGAGGGGGCTGAGTTTCTGCCCCGTCAGCCATTTTACTCATCGATCTGCATCGCATGAGGAGAGACGCAGTGAGGGCTGTAAATATTTCACCACGAAGGAGAAGAATGGCTTTAGTACTGCTGCTACAGGCTCTTTTGTATCAGCAGGAAAGTTAAAAAAAGGGGCAGCCAGGGATCAGAGGGGGAGCATGCCTGTGTTTATTATTACTCTGCAACAAAATCAGAAGTCAAAAGCACCCAAAACTGAGCACTGAAAAATGCTCCAAAACTCCTGCACACTGTGAAAAATGAAAAAAAACATTTCAGCCTGCAATTTTAGATGGATTCATTCCTCTCCTTCACATCTGTCTCACGAAAACAGATGTTTGTTCTCTGTCGCTACGAGCCATCCAGGCCTTGTATGACCCTTGTGACCTACTGTGTTTGTGATTTTCATGGACAGGATCTCAGAGGAGACGGCTGTTTTGTGACAGTTGTGTGTATTTGACTTCCTGAAGCCAGCCTCTAGTGGACACTTGATGACACTGCAGGATATTGCACTTCCGCGTTGAATTTTTCAAGACTTGCGGTTGCTTCTCGAGCCCAACTCGTAAATTATCACTAACACTAGAGGTCCCAGACTGTCTGAGCTGGAGGTGTTGTGTATATGTAATGTAAGTCTGTGAACTTCAGGTGTTGGACTGTGAAGTTTCCCTTTTGTTAACAGCACTTAAATTTCTTGAATTAACTTGAATTTCCCTCGGGATCAATAACGTATTTATCTATCATAGATGGGGCCGACGTTTTGACTATACACAGTCGTTCTTGTTGTTAAAGACTCCCCCATTCTTCGTAAACATTGCATTTATCAGCAGCAGTGTTTTCCCTTCCCGGTGTGATGAGAGGGGGAAATGATTGATCAGTTTCAGTTTCAGCCTGCTGGATTTTATTAACACACGTTCAGGGTCTTGTTTACTCTCAGGGTGGAAACATCCATCTGACGCCGCCAGCCATCAGGCCAGAATTACACCGTGACTCATGAACCCTTTGTGTGTGTGTGTGTGTGTGAGTGTGTATGTGTGTGTGGGCAACATCACATCTCAGAGAAAATGCAGCACGCTCATATTTGACTTGATTTCTGTTTTGTTTTTTTTGGGGTTGAATTTATCGAGTAATCTTGAAAGAATTGCAAGTTCTTTTCTTTTTCTTGACGATCTTCTTCAAGATTCATGTCGAGGTCCCAGCTACACATTCACACACTGATGATCTGCTGTGTAAAGAGACCGTCAGTCGAACACATTCAAACTCCACAGGTGAAGCAGTCGGAGCAACATGGGGTTAATTCTCTTGACTGAGGACGCATCGGACATGTGGACATGGTGATTCTGGAGTCTGTTGGGGCAAAATTCAAAACCTCCCTTAACCCAAGATTGAGTTCAATTAGATGAAAGCCCCGCCCCCTTGGAAGGTCTCATACTGGTGTCACAAAAGGTGCACAGGTTTAGCCACTGCTTTGGGGCCCCGAGAAGTAGCCTGCTTTGCATGTGGCTGCAGGAGCTGGGGATTGAACCCCCAACCTTCCAGTTAGGAGACAACCTATCTCTGTCTCTATAGAGATCCTTTCTGATCAGGTCGTGATCAGCTTTGCAGTGCATGACCAGAATCATCAAAATCAGTGTTATGACTCAGGTCTCAATCCGCCTGCAACAAGCACTTTACTGGTTTTAATGGGGCTCACTTGCTTCCAATTATTCTAAACATTTCCTAGCTTTACATTTAGATGGTTATCGTTCGGCTCAGCTTTAAATACAGCAGAGTTTCCCTTTAACCTAATTACAACACTTTGTAAGACAGCAGAAACACAACCTTTGCTTTGTGTGTCACAACAACCACTTTTGGTGGTTGCTGCTTTTTGACTGACAGGTGGATCGGAGAGGGTGCAGAGCAGACACATCACACGGGCGTCTGTTTTATTCCACCAGAGGCCTAAACAAAGATACTTTCCTGCAAGAGATCTTTCCACCCCGTCTGATGCAAACCCCTGAAATCACTACGAAAATCTCACGAATGAGCAAAACAAACCACGGCTCTGACATTAAAGTCTTTCTATTTCTGTCTCCTGATACATGCGAGGCTGAGCGTGCAAATACGACCCAACCATCTGATTCATTCTGTTTTTTTATTTTTTTTTGGAGCCGTAACTCGCCTCTCTGCAGCTCCAGATGGATGAGTCAGTTCTCTGCATGCCGGCTGGGAGGACAACAAAGACAAGCCGGCTTGTTGATAAGTGACTCGACAGTCAGAGACATGAAACAAGCGCCGCGCTCTGCCTGAAGACCTGTTGTTTAAAATTATTCGCACGTTCTCTCTCAATGATTCTTTAATCGACAACAAAGAAATCTATTCTCCTTTTGTGGAACATTTGGGAATGCACCAGGACCTGTAATCTGAGAAAACACAATCATAATGGAAGTGTCCTTTGCATGGACTGGTATGAAATGAAAAGTACATGTAAGGGCGTTTAGTTTGGGAGCGGAGCCCGGACCTGAGTACGCTTGACCCCAAAGTCTGGTACTCGAGTACTGTGCCTGTTCGCTTGAAGAGGTGGTCTCGGGAACGGGAAATGTGAACTCATCCGTGCTCAAACAAGGCAGTGGACCGCCATAATCAAAAATGCTGTGCAGATACGATGAGCCACCTCGTGGTCGATGTGGAGGTCGTAAGTCTCAGAAATAACAAAGACATCCACAGTTACTAGAATGGACTCCACAATAAAGTCTAAAAGGAGTTTTCAAAAGTGAATAAAACAAAAACTTTGTGCTGCAGGATCATGAAAACTGTTGAGTCTGAGGGAAGAGTGAAACGGGTGAACACAGCTGCTGCCGTGTTTGTCTGCAGCAAGCTGATCGCTAAAAGATGCAGCGCTAAAAAAAACAGTCGCCTGAGGGTGCACAGCAGTGGTGCATCAGGACGTCAGAGTCAGTGAAGCGGGATCAGAACAGAGTCAGCACGAGTATGACAAAAACATCAGCCCACTTTGAAGACTACACACTCTGTGTCGTGTATTTACTGAAAGATTCAGCACAGCTGAAGTCCTTTAGTCAGGATTGTTTCTGGTTTTCTTTTGTCTTTCATAAGACGTCTGAGTGTCTTCAATGAGTTCTCGAGCTTTAACTCAGGAGTCAAAGGCCGGACACTCAGACAGACCCTCAGCTGAGGTTTGAGCTCAAAGACTGGATCCATCAGTCCGATAAGGTTCAACATCTGTTAGGAGATGGTGCATTACAAATGAAGAGTGGTTAATTGTCTGCATGTTGAACTGTTGCATAGAAGTGATAACCTCTTATAACCGTCAACACCTTTTCCCTTCAGGATCCTGGTCAGAGTCAGCACCACAAAACCAGCATTCAAGGTTTCTGCTCACTCAAGGCCCGTTTCCACCAAAGGGTCAGTTCGGTTCGTCTCGGGTCGGCACACATTTTGTGGCGTTTCCATAGACAAAAGGTGGGAAAGATTCTGACTGATCCATACCGGACCACTTGGTGGAAACGGGGCTGTGGTGGGCTTCGGAAAAGTGGTACCGATGAGGAATGAATGGATGCTGCTGATGCGGCCAACACTATACCCTGTGAGAAAACACCAGTCAGTAAGGAAACAATACACATCAGTGGTACATGCGTGTGTTTTTCAGCAGTCACAAAAACAGAGCTGAAATACTGTTACTTTATGAAAAGAGACATTAGACATAAATGTAAAATTTCTAATTATTTCTTTTATTTTCCCAATTTTGTCATTTCAGATTTGGATCAAATTGTATTAAATGTGGGTAAACCGAAGAGCTCGGAGAAAACCCGTACCCCCCCCTTTCATGAAGACTCTTTTAGTCACGTTTGAAGATGGATTTGAACGGCTTGGCCATGGACTGGAAAATGTTCCCACAGACCTCTTTGCCACTGGTCTTCTGCTTCGTCACCAGGTGTTTCTTCAGGGTGTTCACAATATACCTGATGACAGCCTCATTCTGATTCAGCATGCTCCTCCACAGCAACTCTGCACCAACGACCTTGCAGAGCTCTTTGTTAACGCGTTTTAAGAGTTTCTTCATGTTGGCCGAGGTGAGCTCGATGGACCGTTTGCTGCCGTTCATCTCTTCCAAGAGCAGCTCAGTCATACATGCGATGGCTGATCTACAGGCATCACTGGAATAATCCTTCATGATGTCTTTCAGGATGTTCTTAAGAAGCCCTGTCACCAAAACCTCATAGATGATCTTGTCACACACGCGCCTTCCTGCGTCCTGTGATGAAGCTTGCTGAGGTTTCGCTGCAAACATATCGATTTGACACTGTGAGAGAGCTGAAGCTCGACTATCCTCCACAACTCCCTCGATCCTTGTCAGAACGGCAGAGGCGACGTCCGTCCTCTTCTCGTGTTTCTGTTTCTGCAGCTTAAGCCAGGTCCACAGCATCCTCATAAAGTGGTCCACTTTAGTGCGAATGATGTCCATAAAAAACTTCTTTTGTTTTTTGTCATTTGACAGATTGGTGAAAATGAACTCAGCCAGATTCTCCTTGGTCAGTTCATACTCACCCTGTGTGATGTTGCGGGCCATCCTTTGGTACAGACAGATCTCCCTCTCATCCTCCTCCGGTGGGATCATTTCCTCCAATATGTCTTCCAAGTCAATAACCATCGACTTAATGGGTGGTTCTTTTTTAGGAAGCTTATTTGCAAGTTGTTCCTTCAGTTTTAGAAACAACTTGATGATGGACTCCTTGGCAAATCGTTTTGCGAGAAAAGCCTTAGTGCCATGTCTGATCTTCTTCCATGTGGGCATCTTCTCTGACTCAATTAACTCACGCAACCTGCGTGGAGTTCCTACTAACTCTCTTAAGCGCTGAGCGTTGTCGTTGATGAGTTCAGCTATACGAGAAGATAACTCGTCTGAATCGCTGCCAGAGCTGGAAACAAGACGGGTTAATTCTGTCTGTGAAGGATCAGTCTCCTCATCAAAAATAGTGATCTCCTCTGCCTCTTCTTCCAGGATTGACTTGACAGTTTCCTTGGTCATATACAAGGTGCTGTCTCTGGAAACAACACTTCCCTGGGGAGATCTGCTGCGACTTCTCCCTCCAGCTTCAACCAGCTCCTCCTGCTCTCGTGTCTCTGTCGACTCCTTTGTTGTTTTACTTTCCTTGAACTTTGACGGTAATTTCACAGGTTTGGGAAATCTCTGCAGAATTGTGGTGACATTTGCTGCCATTTTCTTCAACCTGCCCGTGAATCTCTTGGAGGCCATGGGCTCATCGCTCTCGTTGACTTGCTCCGTGTTAATCCTCTCCGTTACCTCTTTGACCACGAGCTTGGTCACCTCCTCTGTGCTCTGGCAACGGATGTCCTTTTGGATACACATCACCTCTGCCAGGGCCAGTGGGATCGAGTCACCCACAAACTGATTGATCTCGTCTTCAGTGACACTCGTCTGGGATTTGGAAGATCCTGATCTTTCAGAGGATTCAGGAGAACTTTGTTTGGAGTTCCTCCTGTTTAGTAGTCTGTAGATGAATGTGGCTATAACATTGACTAAATCTACACACATGGCCGTGATGATTTCCTTGGTCTCTTTGTCGTGAGACCCCTCCTTCAGATGAGCCCACTGATTCACCGTGATCTTGTCCAGAAACGTGTCCACGACAGGACGAAGAATTTCTGGTGTGACCACTGGAATAGACTGAACCATATTCTGTTTAGCATTGGAGGTCTGCATTGTTGCAGTAATTGTATCGTAAGATAATGATAATCTTGTACAATAATTAGATAATAATCCAATAATGTGTGTGGAATTTAACTAACTTCGCTTTCCTTCCGTTGGTATGTCGTCCCAGCTGCTCGATTGTTGTGAATTTCTCGATTACTGAGTATTCAGACTCGGCCCCTTTGATGTGTGATGTCATAGACTGATGTCATAGACAGACAAAAGAAAACATTCTAATGAATACAGTTTCTTTCTAAAGCTTTATTTAAAGTGACAGTAAGCAACACGAACAATCTACAAGGAGAAACAACAGACAGAATTGTTTGTTTTCAAATTCTCCTCACAGAATCGCTGTGATTGGCTGGCCTGGGTCTGTGCATGACACGACAGCCCACTCTACAGGCGTGGACTCTACCCTCCTCCAGGTCAGTTTATCCTGCCAGACAGAGGGTACCCATGCCTCCAACACCCACTTCCCCTCATCACTCCATACAAGCGGCCAATCAATAGGATGTCTTACAATGGTTAATAATAGTAAATGAAATGGGACAATTTATGTTTCAGGTTTTTTTTTGTCTGGCTGTCCAGCACAGGAACAATGTCCATGTCTAAATGTGGTTTAAAGAGCTGTCATGTGCTGTGAAAAGGTGGGATGCAACTTTTTGAATGAATTCATATCTTTAAAAAAAAAATCAAATTGAATTAAAATAAATTTGACAAGTCAAGTTTCTTAATTTCTGTTCATTTCTTCATTCAAACAAATTAAAAAATATTAAAAAATTAAAGTTAGCTCAATGTCATTCGACTTTGAACATTGGATGTTCTAATAATCTTTAGATGTCAGATGCTTAACAAGTCATTATCAATGATCAAATTATCAGAGATTATTATACTTGTCATTCATCAGATCAACAAGCAAACAAGCTTTGGAAAGAGTCATTATTCTGGAGGCAGGAGTTGAAGACCTCACGGACAGAGGCCTTGACCAGACATTCCCAGTCCACCTTCACTACATGTTTAAGTTTTAGGCTGGAAGGTCGATCCCCGCCTCCCGCAGTAACAAGTCCGATGTGTCCTTGGGTTGGACTTTTAACCCTGAATTGCTTCCACTGCTACATCTGCGGCGTATAAAAGCATGTGAATTACATTGCACTCTCTGCCATCAGTGAGTGAATGTGTAGGTGGGACCTGTGGCGTAAAAATAGGGTGGGGTCCATTTACCAGCCCTGTCCTGGCAGCCTTCCCCACCATCTGATCCAAGTAAACCACCAGGTAGCTTCACTTCACCCGAGTGTCCAACACATACAGCTGCAGTTCTGATGTCAATCATTGATATTTGTCCTACAGCATGGTGTCTAGTACCAAGTACACTTATAAACATCCCTATGCTCAAATATGGTGTACGTTCGTGCAAATCACAGTCCAGTAAAGAAGCACCATTCGAGTCCAGATCAAGAAGGCAGCTCGTCTCCTCCAGGTGTTTCACCCAGTGAAATTAACATAAAAAAAAAAAGAAAAAAAAAAGGCATCAAACAGTCTGTTTAAAACATGTTGCATCACTTGTATAACACATCTAGTATGCAAACATACACCCATTCCCAATGGGTGAAGCCTTGGCCTAGAAGAGAGGTCTTCAGGTGGTCCCCAACCTTCACTGGGTGTTTCGACCCTTAACCACAACACCCTCCAGTTGGCGGGTCAGCAGTGACTGGCCAGGTCACTGCCCCTCTCCTCCAGGCTTCCAGCTTGTGTCCTCTCTTTTGTGCCAGAGCCAACAGGAGGCTCTCTCTGCTGCTTCCCCCAGTCTACGAACAGCTGCTTTCCTCAAGTGGCCTCTCAGCCCAATCTTTGTCATTAGATCCCACGCAGATTGAGCTGGGAATCCTCGACATCCAATTTCCACCGTCAACAGCCATGTTGTCCACCCATTATCCCGGCAGTCTTGGGCAAGTTGCTGGTATTTGGCTTTTTTCCTCTCTGCAGCTTCCTCACAGCCCTCCTCCCACGGCACTGTCAACTCCACCATGATGATCTTCTTCCCCTCTGGAGACCAAATGATGGTGTCAGGTCTTTGGGTGGTGGACAGGACTGCTTCTGGGAAGTGGAGTTTCCTCCCTAGGTCAACCACCATTTCCCATCTCTGGGCTGACTGCAGGAGATTCTGCCTGGCTTGGTTGTGGGAAGCCGTTCTATGGCCCTCTTTCACAAAAGCGATGGTACTGAACAGCGGTCTTGCTTTGGCTGGTTGCTTCTTCCTCCTCTCTTGCTCCAGGATGTCTGCGAGCAATGATAGCACCCTATCGTGACGCCACCTGTATCTCCCCTGTGTCAGTGCTGTCTTGCACCCTGACAGGATGTGTGCCATTGTTCCTTTTCCACCACACAACCTGCACAACTGGTCCTCCCTCATCCCCCACCTGTGCAAATTGACTGGGGTTGGTAGGGTATCGTACACTGCTCGGAGTAGAAAGGATATCCGGAAGGGCTCCAAACGCCACATTTCACTCCATGTGATGGTTCTCTTGGGGAGGTTCCACCTTGTCCAGGCACCCTGAGTTGCGAGCTCGATGGATTTTGCTCTTCTCCCTTCTACTTCAAGGTTTTGGACTTCATCCTGGATCAAGGTTCTCCTTTCCCTAGGGGTTGACTTTGACCACTGCTGGAAGTGTGTGGTTCCTAGACCCTGTCTTCCAGTGCAAGGGTTACCAATGATGTCTTTGGTCCTGAGCGAACTTTCTGCCTGGTTGATCGCCGTGCTGGCGGCCCACTTACGGCCAGATCTTGTCCTGACTCCTGCTTCCCTGGTGAGTTGATCCTGAGAGTCTCTATATGTCAATGACAGTCTGCACTTGGCGACTTTTAACTCCTCAACCACTGATGACATTGGAAGCTTGAGCTGGCCTGATCTTATGTAGAGCCCCAAGGATGTAAAACTTGGGGGTACTCCCAACCATCTTCGAAGGTGCTTGTTGAACTTCCTCTCCATTTCTTCAACAGTTGATAGGGGTACCTCATATATGGTGAGATGCCACATGAGTCTTGGGAGCAGGCCATCTTGGTAAATCCAGCACTTGTATTTCCCAGGCAGGCCAGACTTGTCAACTCAAAATGTGTTTGAGTATGGAACTGTGGATGTTTGAGATTAGAAGGAAGAGTGTCTTTGGAGTTCTTCCTCTTTGTCTTGACTTTTAAATCAATGAGGATTTTAAAACGTCTGCCGTCTGAGCCTGATGGTGGAAACGGGGCTGTGGTGGACTTCGGAAAAGTGGTACCGATGAGGAATGAATGGATGCTGCTGATACTGCCAACACTATACCCTGTGAGAAAACATCCATCAATAAGGAAACGTTTGAAGTTCAAATAAAGACGGTGTGGCCGTAAGTGAGACCGATCACACACGTGAACAGTACACATCAGTGGTACATGCGTGTGCTTTTCTGCAGGCACGAAAACAGAGCTGAAAAATGTTATTATTTTTAAGGTGTTTTTAGACCTTCATTTTAGAGACCAGACAGTAAATAGAGTCTGAAATCATGGAGCGAGAGCCAGTGTGTGAGGACGTGAGGGACAGGATCCACAGGTCAGATTCAACACTGGCTTTAGTTTGACTTAACAAAACTAACACTCTGCACTTCTACATCAATGGAAAAGAAAAAAAAGGTGTTTTTTGTTTTGTATTTGTTTCAGCAACATGTATTTAATGTGGAGAGAATACAAGAACATGAAGAGTTTTAATTCTTTATTTCTTCTCGAATACTGTTACTTTATGAAAAGAGACATTAGACATAAATGTAAAATTTCTAATTATTTCTTTTATTTTCCCAATTTTGTCATTTCAGATTTGGATGAAATTGTATTAAATGTGGGTAAACCGAAGTGCTCGGAGAAAACCCGTAGTCCCCCCCCCCCCCCCCCCCCCCCCCCCCCACCCCCACCCCCTTTCATGAAGACTCTTTTAGTCACGTTTGAAGATGGATTTGAACGGCTTGGCCATGGACTGGAAAATGTTCCCACAGACCTCTTTGCCACTGGTCTTCTGCTTCGTCACCAGGTGTTTCTTCAGGGTGTTCACATTATACCTGATGACAGCCTCATTCTGATTCAGCATGCTCCTCCACAGCAACTCTGCACCAACGTCTTTGCAGGGCTCTATGTTAACGTGTTTAAAGAGTTTCTTCATGTTGGCCGAGGTGAGCTCGATGGACAGTTTGCTGCCATTCAACTCTTCCAAGAGCAGCTCAGTCATACATGCAATGGCTGATCTACAGGCATCACTGGAATAATCCTTCATGATGTCTTTCAGGATGTTCTTAAGAAGCCCTGTCACCAAAACCTCACAGGTGATCTTGTCACACATGCGCCTTCCTGCGTCCTGTGATGAAGCTTGCTGAGGTTTCACTGCAAACATATCGATTTGACTCTGTGAGAGAGCTGAAGCTCGACTATCCTCCACAACTCCCTCGATCCTTGTCAGAATGGCAGAGGCGACATCCGTCCTCTTCTCGTGTTGCCTTTTCTGCAGCTTAAGCCAGGTCCACATCATCCTCATAAAGTGGTCCACTTTAGTGCGAATGATGTCCATTAAAAACTTCTTTTGTTTTTTGTCATTTGACAGATAGGTGAAAATGAACTCAGCCAGAATCTCCTTGGTCGGTTCATACTCACCCTGTGTGATGTTGCTGGCCATCCTTTGGTACAGACACATCTCCGTCTCATCCTCCTCCGGTGGGATCATTTCCTCCAATATGTCTTCCAAGTCAATAACCATCGGCTTAACGGATAGTTCTTTTTTAGGAAGCTTATTTGCAAGTTGTTCCTTCAGTTTTAGAAACAACTTGATGATGGACTTCTTGGCAAATCGTTTTACGAGAAAAGCCTTAGTGTCATGTCTGATCTTCTTCCATGCGGGCATCTTCTCTGACTCAATTAACTCACGCAATTTGCTTGGAGATCCTGCTACCTCTAATAAGCGCTGAGTGTCGCCGTTGATGAGTTCAGCTATACGCGAAGATAACTCGTCTGAATCGCTGCCAGAGCTGGAAACAAGACAGGTTAATTCTGTCTGTGAAGGATCAGTCTCGTCATCAAAAATGATCTCCTCCGCCTCTTCTTCCAGGATTGACTTGACAGTTTCCTTGGTCATATACAAGGTGCTGTCTCTGGAAATAACACTTCCCAAGGGAGGTCTGCTGCGACTTCTCCCTCCAGCTTCAACCAGCTCCTCCTGCTCTCGTGTCTCTGTCGACTCCTTTGTTATTTTACTTTCCTTGAACTTTGACGGTAATTTCACAGATTTGGGAAATCTCTGCAGAATTGTGATGACATTTGCTGCCATTTTCTTCAACCTGCCTGTGAATCTCTTGGAGGCCATGGGCTCATCGCTCTCGTTGACTTGCTCCGTGTTAATCCTCTCCGTTACCTCTTTGACCACGAGCTTGGTCACCTCCTCTGTGCTCTGGCAACGGATGTCCTTTTGGGTACACATCACCTCTGCCAGGGCCAGTGGGATCGAGTCACCCACAAACTGATTGATCTCGTCTTCAGTGACACTCGTCTGGGATTTGGAAGATCCTGGTCTTTCAGAGGATCCAGGAGAACTTTGTTTGGAGTTCCTCCCGTTCAATAGTCTGTAGATGAATGTGGCTATAACATTGACTAAATCTACACACATGGCCGTGATGATTTCCTTGGTCTCTTTGTCGTGAGACCCCTCCTTCAGATGAGCCCACTGATTCACCGTGATCTTGTCCAGAAACGTGTCCACGACAGGACGAAGAATTTCTGGTGTGACCACTGGAATAGACTGAACCATATTCTGTTTGGCATTTGAGCTCTGCATTGTTGCTGTGATTGTATTGTAAGATAATGATAATCTTATACAATAATTAGATAATAATCCAATAATGTGTGTGGAACTTAACTAACTTAGCTTTCCTTCCGTTGGTGTGTCGTCCTCAGCTGCTGGATTGTTGTGAATTTCTCGATTACGAGTATTCATAAACTCCTGTTCCTTTCATCTGTGATGTCATAGACTGATGTCATAGACTGATGTCATAGACAGAAAAAAGAAACACATTCTAATGAATACAGTTTTTTTCTAAAGCTTTATTTAAAGTGACAGTAAGCAACACGAACATTCCACAAGGAGAAACAACAGACAGAATTGTTTCTTTTCAAATTCTCCTCACAGAATCGCTGTGATTGGCTGGCCTGGGTCTGTGCTGGGTCATTGCCTGTCCCCCCCAGCACCCCTCTACACACCCCCTCCCTCCCTCCCTCTCACTCCCCCCAACACCTCCACCAAGACAAACACAATCTCCAGAGACAATCCATCCCCCCTCCCCCCCACCATTACCAGAGACCAGGTGAGCAAGGAGCTGAAGAGACTCCATCCCAGGAAGGCAGCAGGCCCGGACAAGGTGTGTCCCAGGATGCTAAAGGCCTGCTCTGCTGAGCTGGGGGAGCCACTTCAGCACGTCTTCAACATGAGCCTGCGGCTCGGGAAGGTTCCTGTGCTCTGGAAGACCTCGTGCCTCACCCCGGTCCCCAAGAAGAAAAACCCCAGTGAGCCAGGCGACTTCAGACCTATCGCCCTGACATCCCACGTTATGAAGACCTTTGAGCGGCTGCTGCTCCAACACCTCAGACCCCAGGTTCAAGACGCACAGGATCCACTGCAGTTTGCATACCAGGCAAAGGTGGGTGTGGACGATGCCATCCTCTATCTTCTACACAGGGCTTACTCTCATCTGGACAAAGGGAGCAGCGTGATGAGAATCATGTTCTTTGATTTCTCAAGCGCCTTCGACACCATCCGTCCCCTCCTACTGAGAGACAAGCTGACCGAGATGAGGGTGGACACCTGGTGAGGTGGATCACGGACTACCTCACAGAGAGACCACAGTACGTTAGACTGAAGGACTGCACATCTGACACTGTGGTCAGCAGCACCAGAGCACCACAGGGGACCGTGCTCTCCCCCGTCCTGTTCACCCTGTACACCTCTGACTTCCAGTATAACTCTGAGCTCTGCCACATGCAGAAATACTCGGACGACACTGCGATAGTTGGTTGTGTCAGGGATGGATAGGAGGAGGAGTACAGGAGCCTGATCGAGGACTTTGTGACGTGGTGCAGTGCCAACCATCTGCAGCTAAACACCTCCAAGACCAAGGAGATGGTGGTGGACTTCCGAAGGAACAAACCACATCTAGAACCTGTTTCCATCGGGGGGGTCGACGTGGAGGTGGTCAGGACCTATGGGTATCTGGGGCTGCAGCTGGATGACAAGCTGGACTGGTCGCCTAACATGGACACTACCTGCAGGAAGGGACAGAGTCGTCTGTACTTCCTGAGAAGGCTGGGGTCCTTCAACATCTGCAAAAAGCTGCTGCAGATGTTCTACCAGTCTGTGGTGTCCAGCGTCCTCTTCTACGCCGTGGTGTGCTGGGGAGGCAGCTGCAAGAAGAGGGACGCAGCACCCCTGGACAGACTGGTGAGGAGGGCCGGCTCTGTGGTGGGTACAGAGCTGGACTCACTGGTGACAGTGGTAGAGAGGAGGTCTCTGGACAAAATGCTCTCCATCATGGACAACACACAACACCCTCTGCACAGCACCTTCACCGGGCAGATGAGCATGTTCAGTGACAGACTGCTGTCACAGTCGTGCTCCACGGACAGACTCAAGAACTCTTTTGTCCCCCTATAGGCCATAAGACTGTACAACACTTCACTGTCACGGCAGGGAAGAAGCACACGGTGAATCCTGGACTCATTTTTCACTTTTTTTTCTCACTCCTCATCTGCACTGCTGACCTCAGAGTCAGCCTCCAGTTGGACACTTTAATGCCTATTGATAGTCACCTTACTGAGCACTGGTCACTTTAATGATAATCACCCTAATCATGTCTGGTTTCATCCTACTGTTGTGTTAAGCTACATCTGTAAGGGTTGACATGATCACCCTAACTAGGCCAAGTTTCACTCTATTGTCTTCAACACTTAATGCTAATCTGCTCCTCAATAGTTGGGTACTTTAATGATAATCACCCTAATCACTCCTGGTTTCACCTTATTGTTTTGGACACTTAATGCTAATCACTGGTCCTTTATGTTGCTGAGCACTTTAATGGCCCAGTCTGCATCCCTGCATGGACTGTGTAATGACTGTACTCACACCTCTGGCACTACCTCAAACACCTCTGTACATGCACATGTAAGTAGTTTCTAGAAGGTCAGCACTTTGTTTCTAAGGCTCTTTAACTGTTTACATGTCTCTTTTAACCAGCACGTTTTTCTCTCCTTCACAGGTTGTGTACATTATGCTATATAAGTTTTAAGTCTAATGCTAATGCTAACTGCACAGGTTTAACTTGTAATTATGTATACTCTTAGTCACATAGGGGCTGCTAAATCTTGTTTGGGGGATTATTGTATACGGGGGGGGGGGGGGGGGGGGGGGGGGGGGGGACAGCGGGTGTGTATTGTAACTAATGTCTTGTGTCCTGCCTGTCTGTATACTGCTACTGGATGCCTTGAATTTCCCTCGGGATTAATAAGGCATCCATCCATCCATCCATCCATCCATCCATCCATCACACAACACTACAGGCGTGGACTCTACCCTCCTCCAGGGCAGTTTATCCTGCCAGACAGAGGGTACCCATGCCTCCAACACCCACTTCCCCTCAGGACAATTTATTTTTCAGGTTTTTCTTGTCTGGCTGTCCAGCACAGGAACAATGTCCATGTCTAAATGTGGTTTAAAGAGCTGTCATGTGCTGTGAAAAGGTGGGATGCAACTTTTTGAATGAATTTAAATCTTTAAAAAAAAATTTGAATTGAATTAACATAAATTTGACAAGTCAAGTTTCTTAATTTCTGTTCATTTCTTCATTCAAACAAATTAAAAAATATAAAAAAATTAAAGTTAGCTCAATGTCATTCGACTTTGAACATTGGATGTTCTTATAATTTCAATCTTTAGATGTCAGATGCTAAACAAGTCATTATCAATGATCAAATTATCAGAGATTATTATGCTTGTCATTCATCAGATCAACAAGCAAACAAGCTTTGGAAAGAGTCATTATTCTGGAGGCAGGAGTTGAAGACCTCATGGACAGAGGCCTTGACCACACATTCCCAGTCCACCTTCACTACATGTTTAAGTTTTAGGCTGGAAGGTCGATCCCCGCCTCCCGCAGTAACAAGTCCGATGTGTCCTTGGGTTGGACTTTTAACCCTGAATTGCTTCCACTGCTACATCTGCGGCGTATAAAAGCATGTGAATTACATTGCACCCTCTGCCATCAGTGAGTGAATGTGTAGGTGGGACCTGTGGTGTAAATATAGGGTGGGGTCCATTTACCAGCCCTGTCCTGGCAGCCTTCCCCACCATCTGATCCAAGTAAACCACCAGGTAGCTTCACTTCACCCGAGTGTCCAACACATACAGCTGCAGCTCTGATGTCAATCATTGATATTTGTCCTACAGCATGGTGTCTAGTACCAAGTACACTTATAAACATCCCTATGCTCAAACATGGTGTGCGTTAGGGCCAATCACAGTCCAGTAAAGAAGCACCATTCGAGTCCAGATCAAGAAGGCAGCTCGTCTCCTCCAGGTGTTTCACCCAGTGAAATTAACATGAAAAAAAACAAAAAAACCCCACATGGGTCAGATTAGTTATGGTCATCAGTGGCACAAACTGCACTGCGCAGAACCAGATGGCTGACGTCACTCAGGCGTCAAACAGTCTGTTTAAAACATGTGGCATCAAAATGTGTTTGAGTATGGAACTGTGGATGTTTGAGATTAGAAGGAAGAGTGTCTTTGGAGTTCTTCCTCTTTGTCTTGACTTTTAAATCAATGAGGATTTTAAAACGTCTGCCGTCTGAGCCTGACTAACTCTGGGCAGGACGTCAGCCAATAAGATTATTCCCAAAACTGTCAGGCTGTTCCTCTGTCTTAGATTCAGAGAGAGTGACAGTCTCCAATGAACTCCTGCCATGCCCTTTTGGTTTGAGACAGCGGAGATGAAATCAGATCTGTGCAGTTAGGAAAAAAAATATAAAAAAATCCTTGTGAATTGTTGTAGGTTTTTGCCGCTCTCAGTTTGGGGATCGGAGGGTTTGGCTGTGAAAGTGACGCCTGTTTGGCTCCCTGCAGTCTTTAATCTGCTCTGCTGGTTCGTTCTGTGGATCTGAGCCCAGACTCCATCAACTCTTGTATCTGTTCAGAGCATTTCTTACACTATTACACCGCAGAAACGGGCTGAGTCAGCGGCGAGCTGTTTGAATAACTTGTGTAGCGGGTGCTAATAAAACCACGGCTTTTAGCATCTTTAATCTATGACGCAGAGAGAGAGAGTTTCTTTAGCTTGTTTCAGCTTGAATTCTCACGTACACGCAGACAATACCGTCGAAGTTTCTTCTGGAGCAGAGTGACTCAAAAAAACCCACAAAGTTCAGTTCAATCATGATGTATGAAGTCCAAAGCTGTAGAAATATAAAGACTTGAAGGTGTGAAGGCTTCTCTGAACAAGCAGCATCATGTGGCAGCGAGATCGCCAACAGCTGAGCAGTCCGTAAAAGAGCATCTCCTCAACTTTAAAAACTTGTCTTTGTTCCAGTGACTGCAGGTTGTGACAGAGGCAAAACAACATGAACCTGCAGTCAGCTGATTCACGTCTTTCCTGATGCTGCACTTTATTCTCCTCCTCCGTCCCTTCCGATGTCTTTTCCTTTTTTTCCCCCCATTCAGTCGTCTCTATCACTTCATCTCTCTCAGAGCGCCACTGCGTGCTCCCAAAGGGGTTGAGTGGGCACATTTTCTCATCTCCGTCCTCCTCCGCCCTGCCGAGGCAGCGCAGAGGGTGAAGACTGAAGGAGACAAAATCTAAAATGTTGTAAAAAAAAAAAAAAAAAAAAAGTGTTTTTGATCAGCTCGTTTTTGTTCTGGGACACAGATTTGTTGGTGCGCCCACGTGTCAGATCTGTACTCAGAGATTACAGGAGGTCAAGTGTCGGGCGCGTTGACGGCTGATCCGCCCAACAAGTACAAAAACTGAGCGAACAAGTAATGTCACAAAAGCAGAACTTTAAACTTTTATGCTTGAAGTAAAAATCATATGATATGGGCAACAAAAATAAAAAACTGTTTACCGTAAATTCCAGACGAAAAGAGCACCTGGATATAAGGTTTCAAGATTTCAAGGTTTTCTTTATTGTCAATTCCAAAATATGTCAGATATACAGTGAAATCGATAAGACGCACCGGCTGAAAATAAGTAAATAAATGTATTTGTACATATATAGGCCGCACTTGATTATAAGCTGCAGGTGTCCACGTTGTAACAGAGCTAATTAAATACGTAGGCTAACGCTAACATCCACAAGTACGAAGCCGCCTGGAAACCCTTTATTGAACACGTCTGTAACACGGCTGATGAAATGTATTACTGTAATACATTTCATCCATTCACTGCCTCAGAGTGACTTCATCACTCACTTCCTCAGTCTGTTTTTCGTTGTCACTGTCAGCAGCTCTATGAGCTTCTTTGACAGCCGGGTCGATCGCCGTTAACTTGAAAGCTGCATCATGTGCATTTCTCCATGATGAGGGTGCGTGCATGAAGCGCAAAATGACTGATACGAAGATCCGACGTGACGAGGTCAAATGTTTTTGCGGCAGAAGCTCATTATCCCCCAAGAAAAATCCATAAATAAGCCACAGTGTTCAAAACGTGACAAAAAAGTGGCGGCTTATAGTCAAAATACAGTTTACGAGTCAAACTGCCGCTAATGATGCGTGAGTCATGTTTGCAAGCTGAAACCTTTGTACATGATTTTTTCCAAACAGGTATGATGTTCTGCTCGTGTGTGTGTGTTTGTGTGTGTTGTGAGTTAACACTGAGTGTAATCTATGACACATATTCTCAAACATTGTAAACGTGTGCTGCAGCATTGAAAGAAGCACAATGTCTACAAACTGGGACCTCTCGCAGCTAGTAAGTCAGCTGTGTTGCCCTTAGCTTCGTGCTAATAGATCAACTCTGATATGATCGTGACTCGTCTGTCACTTTACAGTCACAACAAGTCACAATTTCTATAAGTTCATAAAATGACTTGATTGTAAAGTCTAAATGTAGCCTACTGCTGTCGTTGCAAAGTACAAATGATAATTTTGAGGACCCATCTATAATTTATTTTATTTATTTTACACTTTATTTAACCAGGAAAATGTTAAAAATGTCTTTGTCAACAGTGTCCTGGATAAAACAAGCAGCAACACAAGTAAAAATAAATGAATAACCGCGACAGCTTCCTGGTTTTGGGACTCCAGCTGTCGGGCGGTTGCGTTGAAAGGGAAGTTCACAGGCCGGATGTGTTACATTTAAAAATAAAAGGCCTTTGCAGTCTGTTTTTTTTTTTTTTTTTTTTTTTTAAATGATTGGCAGTCCTTCCTAACCGCCACTTTGTAAATTACACAGACCAATCTGAACGTTTGATGAGACTTTAAAGGTCTTCGTGACAACACTAAACCGATAATTATTAAACCTGCAGACTTCAGAAAACAAGAACAGCAAATCAACTTTTTGACTAGATCTAATATAACATTTGGGGGGGATACATTTCTTTAAATAGTTGCAGCTCTAACTCCTCATTCACGTGTCCACTGTCCGTCTCGGTCCATCCTCTCTTAAGAGCTTCTGAGCACAACGAAGGAGCTGCAGGTCTCTGAGGAAGAAGAGGATGAGTGTAAATCAGAGCTGGTGTTCAGCGTCCTGCTGAAGCACTTCATGTGAAGTCTTGATCCTGTGGGTGTTTGTAGGTCCCCCCCCCCCGGCTCCTGTTTCCTGCCTCCATGTGCTCTTTGTCCACACATATCATATCCATGAACACGCCTCGGTCCTGAGAAACCAGATGTGTTAACGTCTTCCGTCCTCACGGATCTTCACCTCCGTGTGTCGCTCCTCTGCAGCCTGCGAGCAGATTGTCTTCGACGCCCGGCTCCCTCAGGGCTCTGCTGATTGGCAGGGTTCTAAATTGCGACCACCTCTTTGTGAATTATAGATACTCATCTAGCTAAGTGGAGTGGTTAAATATTAAGAGGGCGAGAAACATGCAACGCATGTCTATTTCTTAGCAGCACGTGAGCAGGACACAAAGCGGAGGAAGATAAATCTGGTGTAAAAATCCCTGCAGGAAAACATCTCTGTAATCAGACTGATGTTTAAATGAGAGACCAATTAAAAAGACTCACACATGCAAATCAACCGTCACACAATCAAAAAGTCTTCGCACTGTGACAGTAAAATAAAACAGGTGAGGTCGGAGGTCGTCACTGTCAGGTGCAGCAGTTCTCGTGTCGCTGACCTCTGGAGGTCACGAGAGACTGAGCAGAGCGTAGAGGCGCTGCTAGCAACAGCCCGCTGCGCGTTAGCTTTTGAAATACGTAGTACTAGCAACATCAGCGGTGCACTTCGAGGACGTGGAAATTGGAAGTGCTGTGGCGGGCTGTTTTAAGGCCACGCCCCCTTTAAGTGTTTAACTCTCTGTAGCTCACGCAGGCGGACGAGGAAGGAGGAGACTGTTCTCACTCAGCGGAGCGCGTTAGCATGTTTTACTGGGTGGAGATAACGATGCGTTCAAGATCTTTTCTCTCACCAAAGAAAATATTCAGCTCACCGCTTGACACGAGCTGCTCCCTCGCAGACTGTTTGATTGACAGGTGATCTTTAGGAAGTGACAGACAGCTGGTTCGACTATCAAAATAAGAGCGTTTTTAAGAGCCACAAATTATGAAGATTTAACAAAAAAACTAACAAATCATGAAGCATCACAAACCTGCTGAAAGAGCAGCTCGGGTACAAAGTGGAGGATGAGGGAGTTCCTCCTTCCTTCAGACGTCTCCGTGCTGCGCTGACAGAAACCTAAAATGTTAATACCACTGCCTCGTGTTTAACCCGTCTGCTGTCGCTCATCAGCAGCCCGAAGCTCGCCGCTTCACGGCGTCAGAAGAGCGAGAGAAGCTGACAGAGATGAGAGAGGAGCCTGAATGTAATTGGTTGATTTACGCCGCTCCCCGGGGATCCAATCCGTGAATCGATGAAATGGCAAAGGCTGTAAAGAACTGTAAAGAGCGTCTGCAGGGAGTCGTCCTTCATGAGCCGAGGGATCTGAGAAAAACAGAAAGCAGAAGCTTTTTTTTTTTTTTTCTACACATCTCTCATCCTTCGTTTTCTCCATCCAAAAAAAAACAACGTTTTTTCACCTCGCAAAACCTCGTCGACCCCCGGCCTGGGTCCGCCTGGCGTTTGTTCAGAGTTCCCGATGAGGAGAGCGATCGGTTGAAGCATCGAGCATCCTTGCTTCTGTTTAAAAAACGTCTTTCAGGAGAGCGCCGTCGCTCTTTGCAAAATATGAAGTTTAGTATTTTTAACTCCAAGGGGCCTTCGTCTCGCCGTGCTCAGGAGAGCGGTTCATTAGGAACGCTGGACGCCGCGAGGAATCAGCTTTATTGGCCAGGTATGCCGAACACTTCCAGAATGTGAGAGTGCTGTCAGTCCTCCTCTCTCCCTCCTGCAGTCACAGGATCTTCTGAAGTACGAGCCGCCGACGGATCGAAGGTCGTCTTTAAAGAGTTTGTCCCGGCCGCACCTTCGGCAGCCAGCCTTTCGTGTGAAGGTGAGGAGGGCAGATGTCTGATTTATTGTGACATCCTTTCCTCCCGCTGGCCTCTTGTCAGATTTGTGAACCGCTGAGCTGTATTCCACTTTATTTTTTATTTTTTTACAGCGTCGCCGGTGGCTCCCTGCTTCAGCCTAATGAGCCATCTGGGCTTGTCACTGTACTTTGGCACCAAAGTCACACATGTCCTGGGAGGGTTGACACGAGCACGCACGCACGGCCTCAAACCCGACACAATGCATGCTGGGTTATTAAAGCTGCTGCTGCTACATGTTTCCCCTCTGCAGTGCGGGGTTTGTAATAAATGAAGTTTGCTGCGTAGGAACTGAGCGGTCTGTAAACACCTGCTGTGAAAATTCCTACCGTCCTGACCTGAGGGCAAACACGCCGTCATGTCCGACTTATTTAATAAATGAGACACGAATCCTCCTGAAGCATAACTGGGGTTACACAGACCTCACACACAGAGCAGAGTATGTAAAGGATTAATAAGAGGAGACCGCTCTCTGTAGTGTTTTCAGCTTAGACTGCAGTACTCGTTTTAAACACTAGGTGTCAGAGTTACATACTGCTCCTTTAAGGCCGGCAGAGCTCAAACCAAAGTGAAAACCAGGATGGGAATTCTTTACTTAATAACTTGAAACTTCACTTTTCATCAAGCAGGCTCCCTTATTTATTTAAAGACCTTTAAAGAGTAGAACTGAAGGTCTTTATTGTTATTTTACGGCGCTCATTGAAACATTCAACCTCAGATTGTTAATCAGGGACGTAACAGAACGTTATTTCTGTTATAACATTAAGTGTAATATGAAGTTTCCATATTTGGTTCAAATGCCACAATAGCAGGATGGGTGACGTAGGGTGCTCTCTTCTGATTGGCTGAGTGAGGATCACATGCTTTTCGACCTCACTGAGGTGCAGAAAGTCGGCCATTTGTAATGTTTGTGGAAATTAGCAAAAATAGTCCTATAAAGGGTTAAAACAACAACATAATATAAAAAGTCACTGTAATTAAGGTAAGATGGGCCGTCAATGGTAAAGTTATTTATAGTCGATGTATGAAATAAATATTTGCAGAGTATGAAATGTGAAGCTTTTGCAGAAATATAAAACATTGCTGCAATTGTTTACTCGTCATGATCATATTTCCTCTTTATGTTTCAGAACCAAAGTTGTCTGTTTAGCATAACAAGTGTGTGAGAGGCAGTTTGTTGTAATGCTCACATCACATCACTGTAAACACTGAGACAGCTCTGATGGACGCTCTTTATAGCCTCCAGTCACCGTCTCTCTGTGTGTGTGTGTGTGTGTGTGTGTGTGTGTGTGTGTGTGTGTTTGAGCAGTGTGTGACTCGGGTTTATTCGTGCAGATTGGCGACCCTGCTGCGGTTTGTAACCTGATGATTTGCACGGTAATCAGAGAGGAAGTTGTTCTGAGTTATTATCAGTTCGGCGTGTTGGCTGCTGCTGGAAACAGACTGATTGTTCCCCGACCTGCTCTCACATTGTCTCCTATGTAGATGAATGCTGCCGGCTGCAGCTGCTGCTTAATGTGGCCCTGCTCTTGTCTCACAGTCAGCCTCCATTCACAGTTTATGAGGTGACTGACTGTGTGTGTGCGGCATGATGAGATGTAGAAAGACATATCTCATCATGCCGCACACGCTCACGAGAGGCAAATACCAAAAACGTGGCCGGCAGCTTTAGGTGGGAGAAATCCAATAACAACATCCAGTCCAAATCCATCCATTCAGTGCTGATGATGTCAGTCCAGTTTGTCTGTTTTGGTTAGCTTACAGATTTAGATCTATGTTAGAATACAAGGCAGAGATCGATTTATTCACCGGTCAAACAGCATTTAATGTGAGTAACGTTACACCCGCCAGCAGAGGGCGCTGTATGGATTACAACAAACACTTTGCAGAGTGTCGAGCGGTGATTCACCTACGTGCTCAGGAGTCACCATCTTATCTTTATAAAATATATTTTACACAAATGTTTGACACCATTTGAGGGATGAACAAATAAAATGACACATCGATCGATGTCGTGAGATCGAAGCGATATCTGCCGATAGATCGTGTCAGATATTATTTCTCACCCCAGATTCCCCTCCCTCAGTTGCTGTTGTGTGTTTTCTCTGTTTTGTGATTTCCCCTTTAACTCTCACACAGGATGTTCAACGTGTTGCAACGACTTCACAAAGTTGCGGTGAAAACGAGTCATTTCATAACACGACAAAGACGAGGCAGAGAGACGCTGCGGGACCCTTTAAGAGCCAGCGTCAGGCCGGACTGTGATTGGCCGTGTTACAGTCTGAGTCCATGTGCCGCCCGTCTCCGGAGACAGGAAATAGATCAGGAGGTCATCACAGTTAATGCTGACAGCAGATTCATGCCCACCCTCCTGGACCCCCTGACAGGTGCATTTCAATGCACCACATAATTGCAGGATGTCAGAGGGTGGGGGGGGGGGGGGGGGGCTGTGCCACCGTGACACGACTCAGGCCTGATTCACAAGCTTTAAATCACGCCGCTGTGAGGTCGCCGTGCTCTGAATACCAGATAAAAATCAGAGTGGACTTCAAAGCCTGACATTTAGCTGCAGCGGCTCCACAGACGTCCTTTATTGATGTTTGTATCAGGGAGCGACATGGATAATGCAACAGATTGTTCCTCGGGCTCTTTGTGTCTGGAAGCTGCTTCTCAATCAGCCGGCTCGATACGTGACGCCGCTTACAGACACAAGAAAACATCAACACGCTTTAAACGCAGGCTGCTGTACATGCTGCACACTGATCAGGTCTGCGACATGGACGCACGCAAAGCTTTAGAGGGAAGAGTATTGATCCATCTGCTGTTTCCTTTAAAGGCCTTTTTTTTCACTCTGAAGACACAGAGCAGGATCACTCCTCCGTGTTACGTCTGCACGGTTTTCATCTGACGTCGATCGTTTGTTTTTTAAACACGTGTCCATTGCAGCGGCGCTGTATGACTTCGCTGTTACGTTTCGGTGTGAAGTCCACTTCGAGAAGGAACAAAGACATGTAGGGGTTCAGGATTGAGGCTGTTCGTGCATTTCTCGTCCGAGTGCACGAGTGACCAATCAACTCGCCCTTAATCAAGCCAGCGCCACTGATTCCTGATTAATTTCCTCTAAAATGCAGCACTTAGAAACTGCAGCAATTACCTAAAATACGACATTAAGGTGGACTGATTGAAGGATATTTGGATGGGCCTGTTTGAAACCGGCAGTGTGGCGCCATGTTGCCATGCCAACGCAAACCACATTATGCCATTAAAAGAATAATGATAAATATACCCTGTCATCAAACATTCCTCTAACACTGTTAAACATCATCGTCACACCTGAAGCTGTACTTCAGTGTAACATTTATGTTTAGTTTCAGATTCAGACACAACTGATAGTTTGTTGTTTTACAAAGAAGCGTCTCCATGACAACAGTCTGTTGACACGTGCTCTGAAAAAGGAACAAAGTAAATCCATCATCTGGATCAGTTTGTAAGTCTGTAAAAACTTCAACCAATGTCTGCCACGAGGTACCAATCTGATGAACCAATCACAGGCCTCCCTGCTCTCTGATGAACCAATCACAGCCTCCCTGTCTCCCTGCTCTCTGATGAACCAATCACAGCCTCCCTGTCTCCCTGCTCTCTGATGAACCAATCACAGCCTCCCTGTCTCCCTGCTCTCTGAGGAACCAATCACAGCCTCCCTGCTCTCTGAGGAACCAATCACAGCCTCCCTGTCTCCCTGCTCTCTGAGGAACCAATCACAGCCTCCCTGTCTTCCTGCTCTCTGATGAACCAATCACAGCCTCCCTGTCTCCCTGCTCTCTGAGGAACCAATCACAGCCTCCCTGCTCTCTGATGAACCAATCACAGCCTCCCTGCTCTCTGAGGAACCAATCACAGCCTCCCAGCTCTCTGATGAACCAATCACACGCCTCCCTGTCTCCTTTTTTTTAAACTACAATATTTAGCATGCATTTTTATTTTATTTTACTGAAGTTTCACCTCCTTTAAAATGTGAAAGTTTCTCTCGCCCTTTGGGTTTTGATGAACCTGTGGCACATCTCACATCACAATCGTTCCAACAAAAACCAGAAATGATCCGCTCCTTTATCCTTTATGCAGTTTGAGTAGTTTGTTCTTTCCAAAGTGTTTCACAGTGTGAGGAACAAACAACGTGCAGTCTTATCAAATGTCCCTTTCTTCTTCGTTTCTAAATGCAAAACGAGATTTCAAATCCTTCGAGAGGGTCACTTTCACTTGAGCTCCTCAGCCCGAGTGTGAATATACCTGGAGGAAAAACTCATATGAAGCAAACACACAGAGTAAATCGAGGCCCGGGGGTCACATGGGACCGAAGCGGAGCTCAGTTAGTCCACCTCACTGCGAGCCGATCCCCCCCGCCCCTCCCCGTGTGTCTTCATGAGAGCGGCCGGCTGATGAAGCTGCGGCTCGGACGAGTGAGATGGAATGGGAAGAGACAGGGAGGAGATTGGTTTGTCCGCCGCTGCCACGGTGATGGATGCAGGGGAAACCTGGACGACCACACACACACACACAAGGTGCAGCCCATCACGGCTATATTTAACCGTAATACAACACGATGAGGTGATACATTTCAATTCACATGAAACCATAACAGCATCACAACCTCATCTTGTCCTGTTTGCAGAGACTCAGAGGCGCTGGAGCCTTTTCAGAGACCACACAGAGAAAACTCTTAAAACAGTAATATTACTCTTTCATCTTGAATCCACACAACACATCTGTTTCACTCTTTTTCACTCTGATAATGGCACATCGAGTTTGCTGCTACCAATCAGCACTCCCGTGTCCTCCAGCCAATGACGTCACACAGGAAGCAAAATAACCTTGGGTGAACCTTATGTGGTCTTTGTGGATGTGGACGTGGAGTCTACTTCCTGTTGGACAGGCAGGTGACGAACACCGGCGATTAGCTTGTGCTAGCATGCGTTAGCTTGCGGTGTAGCGACAAGCTGAAAACGTACACACTACGTCTGGCAGTGGGCGGGGCCTCTAGAGGTGATGAGCCTGAGGAGGAGGGGCCACGTTTGAACGTTGTGTTTACAAACTTTTATGCAGACTCCGCCCACATTTAAAATTTTATAATGGTTGGCTCATTTCAAGGAACAGACGAGAGGATGCATGACGTACATTTTGTTTTTATTGAAACTCTGCGATCTTTACAGCGAGTTCATTGTTTGTTTGTTTATTTATGCGAGGTCCTCATCGTCGTCCTCGTCCTCCTCGTCCTCCTCTTCTTTGCCTTCGAATATTTTCTTGATGATCATCCCTCGCACGACGCCAGAGAACTTCCTGGCGTTGAGCTTTCCCTCGCCCTTCTCGCCCCTCTCGCCCGGCGGCCCCCTCCTTTGGCGTCCTCCCCGCTTGCCCTCTTTTTTAGCCTGGAGGAAAGAGTGTGAGGAGAGTGTAACTGATGAATCAGACGCACAGAAACGACTCGGGTCATGAAAACTGATTCTTACTTTGCAGTGAGCTTTCATCTCCTTGAACTGTTTCATCAACTCCTCCTTGAACTCGGCATTTTCGGCATTTTTGTTGAAGATTTCCACGACGTTATCAACGGCTTTTTGAAGTTCATCTGGAGAGAAAGGAGATTTGTTTTGAGATATTAAATTAAAAAAAAGAGGATTTTATGATTTAAAAAACAAAGATGTCAACATTTCTGCAGACAGATATCCTCCAAGTCAGCGAGACTCTTTATTCGCTGAAGTCCCCGACACAATCAGATATTTAACAGCTCGTCAAACGTTTGTTTTAAAGCAAACAGATCATTTCATAAACTTGTTTATTTATGACTTTAATCACAATATTTCAACAACGAAAAAAAGTCCCCTCAATGTGGCTCCTTTTACTTTAAAATATTCAATAACTGCAGTTTGACAAACAGAGAAGTGCTCGGTGAAGCAGACATTTCGTGTATTATGGGGCTCAGTTGTAAATGTTAGCGCCCAAAGGATCCAAACTCATGATAATATAAGAACTTGTAATATAATTTAACACACTCTGATTTTCTTAACACCTGTCAGATTTGGCATTCAGATAAAACCGACGTGTTCTCTGCAGGTGAGCTTGTGAGATACATGTATTTAACAGGAACAATGCATATTAAAAAAAAACAACCTTTAAGTGAATGTGTTAGCCAAAAGGCTCCCTGGAAAATCAAAATAAATTCAGGCATTGTTACACGGCTGCAAATAGAAATAAAATGGCCGTAACTAAGAAGCATCATCTGGTTAAAAATAAAAACTTCAACGGCGTCAGGACTCACCCGCCATTTTCTTTCCTCAGGTGCAGATAGCTCAGGTCACAGTCAACAGCTTGGTCCCAAATGAGACAGACGCCGGGTGGGGTGTCTTTTATCCCAGCAGACAAACAAAGACTTGCACATGAAGACGAACCTGTTTGAAGACTCACGCCCCGCTCCACCGGTCCTTCTCTTTTAATAGAGGGGTTTTCATGTTTGTCTAGTCCTCGGAGGTTTATTGAGCTTGCTTCACGCTTCATTCTTTAGGCAGTTGGTTCTGTAAGGCGGGTGTGGGAGTCTTTGTTTGTCTTACAGAGCTGCAGATTTAAGCCTGTACAGAGGTGAAGCTATGTGAGAAAACACAGTTAGGCTTTTTATATTGTGTCTCAATGCAGGCCCGCCCTTAGAAACCACAACTGACAGGTTTCGTGTATGGACCCTTGTTCGTGGGCAGAATCCACACATGCACAGGGACACGTCAGACGGGGATTCAAACTAGGAACCTTCTCCTGCCAGTACACCACCATGCTCACACAGGTCAGCATGTGGTGGACACTGTAGCTTCAGTGTTTAGCCAGCTCTGCATGTGGTGGACACTGTAGCTTCAGTGTTTAGCCAGCTCTGCATGTGGTGGACACTGTAGCTTCAGTGTTTAGCCAACTCTGCATGTGGTGGACACTGTAGCTTCAGTGTTTAGCCAGCTCTGCATGTAGAGACACTGTAGCTTCAGTGTTTAGCCAGCTCTGCATGTAGAGACACTGTAGCTTCAGTGTTTAGCCAGCTCTGCATGTGGTTGACACTGTAGCTTCAGTGTTTAGCCAGCTCTGCATGTGGTGGACACTGTAGCTTCAGTGTTTAGCCAGCTCTGCATGTAGAGACACTGTAGCTTCAGTGTTTAGCCAGCTCTGCATGTAGAGACACTGTAGCTTCAGTGTTTAGCCAGCTCTGCATGTGGTGGACACTGTAGCTTCAGTGTTTAGCCAGCTCTGCATGGGTCTGTAAAGCTTTCTGCGTTCTAACCTCTCTCCATGTTTCATCTCCAACATTGATCCTAGTTTGAGCAGCTTTCTGCTGCTGGAGCTTATTAGAAACATGCAGAGGCTTTTTAGCTCGGGTACAATCACTTCTATCTGAAGCAGTTCCACTGCCCGCTTCCATCGCTGCAACACCTGTTCACCTGATAACTGCTCTCATGTCTGGCAAACCCAGGGGCGTCCAAAACGGCGTCCTTGCACTGTGTAAGCTGACATCATGACACTGCAACAATTCCAAAGTGTCTCCCTGGAACCTTTTCGACCTTCATTGTTTCTCGCTTGTGGACATAAATATCAGCTGCAGAGGAAAGTCTGCAGACGGCAGGAGAGAGTGAAGGTTGTGAGGTTTCGTCTCGTTTTCATGTCAACGCGAGGTAAACAAACAACAACAATATCATCAGAGACTTTAGACTCCGCCTCTGAACTCACCAACAACAACCTGTGGATGCATTTATTCCTCCAGATCAGATTTTATTATCAGCTGCTGCAGGCTGGACGTGTCCACTATCTGCTGATCGTTGTATAAAGATTATATCTCCCCACACACACACACACACACACACACACACACACACACACAGCCCGTGATTTGATCCTTTACTGGAACTCTGTTTATAGTCACACACACGGTATCATAGCTGGATATCGTGGGTAGTCAAAGCATGGCATCACTTCATACAAAGCTGACAAGTGTGACATTTTCAAACAGCCAGCACACACACACACACACACACACACACACACACACACACACACACACACACACACACACACAGCGCCCTGAGTGAGTAACCAGGTGTGTTTTGTTTGTGTTGAAGCATCATCGTGTTTCATTAAAGTCCACACCAATCAAATTGTTAATTTTGTGTGTGTGTGTGCGTGTGTGTGTGTGTGCGTGTGTGTGTGTGTGCGTGTGTGTGTGTGTGTCTCTTGGGCAGAGTATAAAGGTCAGACAGTCAGCAGGAATCTTCCGTCAAAGCCTCCAGGTGATCTGCCCGCTGACCTCGATGACACCGTCATTAAATAACGCCCCATGGCTCTGACATCGTGTGTGTGTGTGTGTGTGTGTGTGTGTGTGTGTGTGTGTGTGTGTGACATCACCTGTCACTGGTAAACATGATTAAATTCCCAGCAGCAGGCCCAGCAGGCCCTACACCCTACACACCTTGTTGACACAAAACTCCTGAAGAACTCGATAGTCAATCAATCAATCAATCAATCAATCAATCTTTATTTGTACAGCGTGAACTCATAACAGGTGTTATCTCAACACACTTTACAGAAAGCAAAGGACATGTCCTGATCAAATAGAACTTCTAGATAAATCAAATCCTGTCTCCTTTATGTGGAACAGATTTACATCCTCATGTCAGTCGTCACTGCACTACCTCTGTGTCTCCAACAGGGGGTGTTTGACCTCCTTCACAGAGAGCAGAGAGAGGCACACCTTCACACACATACACTCACATCAGTTTAAGTGCTGGTGTGTGTTCTCTGTTTGTGTTTCCAGCCGTCATATCGGAGGGATGAAGGCTGGAATTTCGGCGTCTGGCAGCCGGCGGCGGCGGCGGTGGCGTCTCATCTGTGTGTAATGAAGAGCTTTAGGAGGTGAAGCCTGTTATTAAAGGGTCACCATGGCTTCAGAGAGAGCCTCGTGCTGTTTTTCAGGAAAGTGCAGAGAGAGAGCGTGGACGGGTGGGGGGTGGGGGAGGCGGGGCTTAGCCTCCCTGATGCCTTTAATCATAATGTGACTCTTCAGGTTTGTTTCAGCTGCACAGCGACGATCACGTGAGTGGCTGAAGGGGAGGTGGACGCTGCAGGGTAAAGAAATCAAGTTTAAGGTTGTTGCCAACGTCACGTCGGCTTTCTCTCTTTCTCGCCGCAGTCCGCGCTCGCTGCTCCGGAGACAGACGGTGCGGCGCGAGCTGAGGAAACGAGCGCTCCGCTCTGCAGCGACGGAAACTGTTCAAATCAAAGTGAAAATGCTTCACTTCCTGTTTGGATTTCACCTTGACAATATGACACTTTTTTTCACCCACCAGCTTTCATGCATGGAGATGAATTTCCCCTCGGGATCAATGAAGTATCTATCTATCTATGAAACCATCGTAAGGGACTGATTTTCTACTTTTGAGCCGTTTTGCACCATCAAAAAAACCCCGACCTGACATGCTAGATAGATAGATAGATAGATACTTTATTGATCCCGAGCTGACGTGCTCGCTGGTTTTGGTGAGTTTCAGTTAATAAATAGTCACGTCTCCGTCCAGCTCTTTGTGAATCTGCAGAGTCAGAAGCTACATCTCGGCGCCCCTCAGCTCATCAGCTGGCATCTGTTTGTCACAGAGCTTCAGTGGCCTTCGAGCACGCAGGTCCACAGAGCTCCTCCGCTGTCATCACTGCCCGTGGAGTCACGTCGACACACCAACTCAGGAAAAAAAACTCCCAAGACTTTCACAAAAATCTGCCCCACGACCAGAAACCGCAGCTGTTCTTCAAAGTGGAGGAGAAAAGGTGTCAAACACGTCACCTCCTGGTCTGCAATTCACCGCCAAGCCACTAGGGGGCAGTGGCAGTTTTGCTACTTTTGAATGCCAATCAGCTGATTTTCTTCGCCGTTTACAGCCTTTTAATATTTCCGTTGTGACCGGAAATGTAACTGCAGAAAATGACGCTCTGAGCGGACCAATCACAGTCCTTGCGATTTGCGTCAACGCAACGCATTGTCAGGGTTTTTTGGAGGTGCCAGTGCGTAGCGGTCCACGTCATTCTGAATTTGTTGTTTAACATGAAGATCCCGATGACGATCAGCTGCTCCTGACCCTTCGGATAAACTCGAGCATGTTTGAAAGGGTTGTCAGAAGGAAAGAGATTCCCTAGCCAAACACGACTTTATAATCAAGATTCCTCAAATTTGAAGTGTGACCTGTCTGATACAGGTGAACACGAGTCACTCAGCCTTCAGGTCTTTGAAATGTTGGCTTATTGTGACGCTGTCGGGCCGCTTCATGTTTATAATCAACTCAGATGTGATGCTGTTGAACGTGAACCTCGGGTCAAATGTTTGAGTCACACACTTTGACCTTTAGTAGAAAACAATAATGAGAGCTGAAACCACATCTGCTGAAACCTCAGCACACCCCGGGGTGTGCTGAGGTACAGCTGAAATCCTCCAGAAGACAATCTGGGTTGGATTATTTAACAGACTCCACTTGGATCATAAGGGGGGTAAGAGCAGGAAGTCTGGGACTTCAGAGCCTGATAACACTGAATTGTGCAGCAAAGACAACATGATGACGCTGAAGGAAACCTGCTGTGTTGAAGCTTCTCTGACAACAATGCAGCAGCCAGTATGTCCTCCTTCTAACTTTAGATTCTGCTCCTGAATGCTCTGGATTTGATTGGACCAGAGAAGGTAGGCGGGGCTTTGAAGGCCGTTTTGGACGCCCCTGGGTTTGCCAGATATGAGAGCAGTTATCAGGTGAACAGGTGTTGCAGCGATGGAAGCGGGCAGTGGAACTGCTTCAGATAGAAGTGATTGTACCCGAGCTAAAAAGCCTCTGCATGTTTCTAATAAGCTCCAGCAGCAGAAAGCTGCTCAAACTAGGATCAATGTTGGAGATGAAACATGGAGAGAGGTTAGAACGCAGAAAGCTTTACAGACCCATGCAGAGCTGGCTAAACACTGAAGCTACAGTGTCCACCACATGCAGAGCTGGCTAAACACTGAAGCTACAGTGTCCACCACATGCAGACCTGTGTGAGAGGAGGGGGCGGAGCCAGACAGCTCTCTGTGATGATTAGAGTTTAGACTGCAGTACGTGTTTTAAACACTAGGGGGCAGAGCTAATATTCTCTGTCACTTTGATGTGTTTTTGATGTCGTGTGTGAAGCTCTAATGAACCAGCTCGTCTCATGTTTTTACACCTGATTGTTTTTTATATGAAATGTTTCCCTCCACACCGTCTGGCTTTATTTTACCCTCACATCTCTGTGTCTTTAACTCTCCTACACACACACACACACACACACACACACACACACACACACACACTGGCTCTAACCTCAGGAGTGTGCTGAACTGTACTATTAAAGGTTAATGGATTTTTACGGCTGTGAGAGTTAGCCTTCATCGTGTCCTAATTAGGCTACGTTCAGTGTCTCTTCCCTGGATAATCCGCCTCTCCCTCCCTGCTGGACAGTTTGTTTCTGAACAAGCAGAAAGTAGGCCGGACTGAGTCCCTGTGCACTCTGGCCCTGATGGGAGCGTGCCCCCCCCTCCACCCTGTCAGTACGGCGTCACTCAGACATGCAAGACTGAGAGGCGGTCACAGGGAGTCTGAAGAATCCAGACCAGGAGCTGCCAGAAGTCCACGTTCCCAGGTGAAACGGCGAACTCTGGCTCCGCCCCTGCAACTCCTCCCGAAAAAACCCCCAGTTCTTTATTTTTGTGCATTTATATTTTTTCATTTTCAGATTATTTTTTATTCGTGCACCTCCTCCTCCTCCTCTTCTGAGAATCTGTGTGTGTGACTGGTGTCGAAGAAGACCAGCAGAGCGTAATAATTTCACAAATGGAGTTAATGTGGCAGTAATGTAAGGACATGCAGGCCTCGGTGCAGTGGAGTGTGTGTGTGTGTGTGTGTGTGTGTGTGTGTGTGTGTGTGTGTGTGTGTGTGTTCTGAGACGAGCGTCTTTATTCTTTTTTTTGTTTTCTGATCTGTGTGTCTGAAATAATCATCCGTTTGCTTCTTCCGCTTTCACTCATTGATTTAATTCTCTACAACGATGGCCGCTAAGTCCGAGTGCCTGGAAACTAAATCTTTATTTATTTATGTCAAATCAGCGTCGACATATCAGCAAACACTTCAGGGGGGGGCTGGAATCTCTCCTCGGCTCTGCATCCATTGTGCCTTTGTCTGGACTTGTTGATTAATTCTCTTTAATTCAGAGTAAAATGTGTTTAAGTTAGAATCATGTCGAGGTGTTAAAGTCAGTGATTTTATGATCTTATGAGCTGCTGAGAGCGTCGAGCTTTGTTTCTTTCAAACCAAGACGTACCAAAGACCAGAGTCCCCCAAGACCAAGACCAAGACCTTTAGGGGTCCCGGTCAAATCCTGTTTGTATATTCTCTCCTTACATGTCACACTCATTTATTTAGATATAAATATTTTACATTTATACACACTCGTGTTTTTATTTCTGACTTAAGTGTGTGCTATTAAAATGGCACTTGTATTGCTTTCTTTTATTATTTGTATTATTTTTATTTATTTTATTTCTCTCATGGTTATTGTTGATTTATTTTCTATATTCCTTGGGGAGTTTTTTAAGCCCATATTGGTTTTTTTTAACCTCTCCTGCACTTACTATTCTTGTTTAATGTTTTCTTTTTTTGGTGCAAATAAATAAATAAATAAATAAATAAGTATTTGCTGTGTTTTCTCAGTAATAACTTCTGTGCTGGTCTTGATTTAAAAGCCAGAGTCCGTCCAGTCTGAGCCCGAGTGAAAATGTTTTTGATTCCAAGACGAGACCTTTAAAAAGTCGTCTGCAAACTCAGACCAACATTATTTTTTTTGTCTTCTGTATTTGTCCGTTTAACAACTCGCCACCAACTCAATCGTCCTTTTGGGACAAATAAAGTCGTCCCTCTCGTTGTGGTGTCATGGAGCAGTTCGTGTGCCGGAGAGAACGACTTCTTAAAGTTTGAGTTTGTTCACTTCCCTGGTCAGCTGATCGCACGTGGCGCCGTGTTCGTGATGGCGAGATGTTCCTCTGCAGCGAGAGAAGTGTAACGAGCGTGAGGACCTCTGCTCTCTTCAGTCCCATCCCTCCTTTCTTCTTCTTCTCTCTGAGCTCAGAGGAGGAAGTGATGCATTATGAAGATTCACATTTACTCTGATTGCTTCAAAGTTTGACTCCGTGTTACTCTCACTGATGAACCAGACACTGAGACGTTTGAATATCCTGACTGGACGCAGAGAGCTCTGAGTTAGAGATAAACCATATCTGTCGCCATCACGAGTGAAAAACAAGGAAAGAGGACCCAATTAACAAAGTATAATTTATCTTAAAATAAAAAAGGCAGAAACAAAACTTCTCCAAAACACAAAATCCAAAATGACGAACAGGGATTTTACAAACAATCCGACAGGATACATGAGACAGTGAACTGAGCCGGAGGGGAGGAAACACAGAGACTAAATAGACACGAGGGGAATCAAACACAGGTGAGACTGGTTCCACAGGTGAGGACAATCAGGCCAATCAGAGAGAAGAGAAACACACAAGGAGCAAAGAACACAAGACCAGGACTACAAAGTAAAAGCTGACACTGAAAACACAACCTAAAGAGGATATTACAAAATAAAACAGGAAACACTGACGACGAGAACTTTAATATGAAACACTAAACACCAAACGAGGAAACACGAACACACACACAGGGAAACACACACAGGGAAACACACACAGGGAAACACACACAGAAACACACACAGAAACACACACAGGGAAACACACACAGAAACACACACAGAAACACACACAGGGAAACACACACAGAAACACACACAGGGAAACACACACAGAAACACACACAGGGAAACACACACAGAAACACACACAGGGAAACACACACAGAAACACACACAGGGAAACACACACAGAAACACACACAGGGAAACACACACAGAAACACACACAGAAACACACACAGAAACACACACAGGGAAACACACACAGAAACACACACAGGGAAACACACACAGAAACACACACAGAAACACACACAGAAACACACACAGGGAAACACACACAGGGAAACACACACAGGGAAACACACACACAGGGAAACACACACAGAAACACACACAGGGAAACACACACAGGGAAACACACACAGGGAAACACACACAGGGAAACACACACAGAAACACACACAGAAACACACACAGGGAAACACACACAGAAACACACACAGGGAAACACACACAGAAACACACACAGAAACACACACAGGGAAACACACACAGGGAAACACACACAGAAACACACACAGGGAAACACACACAGGGAAACACACACAGAAACACACACAGGGAAACACACACAGAAACACACACAGGGAAACACACACAGGGAAACACACACAGAAACACACACAGAAACACACACAGGGAAACACACACAGAAACACACACACAGGGAAACACACACAGAAACACACACAGGGAAACACACACAGAAACACACACAGAAACACACACACAGGGAAACACACACAGAAACACACACAGAAACACACACAGGGAAACACACACAGGGAAACACACACAGAAACACACACAGAAACACACACACAGGGAAACACACACAGAAACACACACAGAAACACACACAGGGAAACACACACAGAAACACACACAGGGAAACACACACAGAAACACACACAGAAACACACACAGAAACACACACAGAAACACACACAGGGAAACACACACAGAAACACACACAGGGAAACACACACAGGGAAACACACACAGAAACACACACAGAAACACACACAGGGAAACACACACAGAAACACACACAGAAACACACACAGGGAAACACACACAGAAACACACACAGAAACACACACAGGGAAACACACACAGAAACACACACAGGGAAACACACACAGGGAAACACACACAGGGAAACACACACAGAAACACACACAGGGAAACACACTCGGGGAAACACACACAGGGAAACACACTCGGGGAAACACACACAGGGAAACACACACAGGGAAACACACACAGGGAAACACAGATCTTAAACAAGACAGAAAATCCAAACTCATAAATTCAGGGAGGAGGAGGAGGAGGAGGAGGAGGAGGTGAAATGTTCTTCTTGTTTGGTCTGTTTAACATTGAAGGACTGAAAAGTTCGAGGCTTCGTGCTTCTAGAACCCTGGACATTGATCAGTGTTAAACATGCAGTGTGTATATTCCACCACCAGGGGGCTCTCGATCAAGACAATAACTAAAGATTACCACCGAGGCTGGCGGAGGAATCACGGGAGTGATTCTCTCTGCTTTACTCCATCACCCGTCACCATCACGGCGACCTGAGGAGGACAATCGGTCTTCTGGTGTCTCCTCCGGTGTTTGCTGCTGTAATTGTTTCCATGGCAACGATAAACATCTCGTATCTGTCATGGCGGCTGCCACAACAAGACACAAAACTAAAACTACAAAATGAATAATTTCTCAGGCTTTGATTTCTGCTAATGAGAGTCCCCGAGAACAAAACTGATTTAATATTATATATATATATATATATATATATATATATATATATATATATATATATATATATATATGTTCTAGTGTCTCATTCTGCGTATTGTTCCTTTAATTCAACACATTTCATGTTGTTGTTATTCACAAAGCTCTAGAAGAACAGAGAAGCCTTGAAACATATCTGAGACGGCGTCTTTGTGCTCGGACGTAAACGCTGGAAGATTCCAGCTCATGAATATTCTGCTCGTCTTTTTCTCTCTTTGTTCTCGTCTCTCTGTCCGGACTCTCAGACGTCGCCTCATTCGGGATCAAAGCGGACGTGTCCGTCTCGTCTCCGTCCTCCTGAGCGCCTGCTCTCAGACCGTTTAATCCTCCGTGTGTGTGTGTGTGTGTGTGTGTGTGTGTGTGTGTGTGTGTGTGCAGAGGAGGCGTGTTGGATCCATGACAGCTCTCACTGCTCTCCCACTGTACAGAGTTTATTTTATATCCTGTCGGTGTTTGATCTGTTACGAGCTGCTCTCCCCCCAATTAACAACAATTAACACACACACACACACACACACACACACACACACACACACACACACACACACACACACACACTCTGACCAAAGCGCCTCTGTTTGTTCACTCTGCTGCAGTCTCAGAGTTTGTGACTGCTGAGCCGCCAGAACTTCAGCTGTTAAAAAGGAGATGAGGCTGCACTTCTCCTTTAATTCTGCATCAGCGGCTGAAATGAATTTTTAAATTTTTTCATTTCGTAACACACCGATGGCTCATCTCCGGTCAGATTATACGAGCTGTTATATTATTAACATAAAAAAAAGAAACGCTCTGACTGAGAGTTTGGAGGAGTGACACACACATTCTAACTCGTCTGAATCTACGTGCACACACACACACACACACACACACACATGCAGAGCACATCGTCTACTGGAGTCGACAAACACACCTGTTTGTCTGTCTAGCTGCAGGCGTTACAAACACACACACACACACACACACACACACACACACACACACACACAGCTCAGCGAGGCTTTCAGGTGCACGATGAAAAGCAGGATTCTGTGAGGTGGGTTTAAGTCACTAATCCTTTCTTTGACACTTTAAACCTTCGTCTGTGGACTGAACGGCTTCATGAAGCTCACATCAAAAAGATTTGGAGTCATTGATGCTTCCTGTCTGTCCTCGGATTCATTTTCATGTACGCAGGAAAAGTCCCCACGATTCTTTTTAAAGTTATTATCCAAAGTCTACTTTTCATACCGCCGATGACGGGAAGTTTTTTCTGCAGCAGCCGAGTTTCCTCTCGGTAATTAAAGTCTGTTATTGAAGGTTTCACTCTCAGTGCAGTCGGCTCATGTGCTGCAGAGACTGCAGATGAACGTTAAAGGTCACATGATCTCCTCCTCCTTAAATCAGTGTCCTCGCTCCTCTTCATCATGTGTGTGAAGTGTGTTGTTGTAAATCCACTCTGATCCTGTATTTGATCATGTCTATAAACCCCTCTATTTCAGCCCTGCTCACAACAGGCTGTTTCTGTGTCTGTAGCTTTAAATATGTAAATGAGCTGTGTCTGACCACGCCCCCTCTCTGGAAGGGCTCGGGTGTACTCGCTGCTTTCTGGCTCCATGTCCTATTGTTTACGGTGAGAAGGCAGACTCAGAGGGCAGAACAAACACCTAGCTGTGGGAGGGTCACCCACCTGGGGGAGGGGCTACTGCCCTTTGTGATGTCATAAGGTGCATGAAGGATGACCACGATGAAGGCCCACAAAACGCTTGTGAAACTTGATCTCCATACAACGATTGTTGCCTGGAGCATTTTGACCTCTAAAAGTTCTGGTTCCTTCACGAGTTGTTTGTCTCTACATGTCAGCGCTGTGATTGGCTGGTGAACAGTCCAGGGTGTAACCCCGCCCGGCGACCAGTGACAGCTGGGATCAGCTCCGCCCCCGCCCCCCCCCCCCCAGAATCCCAAACCTGAAAAGCGTTTCAGATTATGGATGGATCCTGACTGAAGAGGATGGCAGGATCTCTGTTTTTACACACCTGTGTATGTGTGAGTGTCACAGTCTGAGCTCCTGTCTGTTCCCCGGGTCTGAACACGGGTCTGAACACGGGTCTGAACACGGGTCTGAACACGGGTCTGGAGCGCAGACCGAGGATGTTTATTTCATCGTTCATCCGTCAGTCCGACCTGTCAGGACCTCCGTGCTCAGGTCCGTGAAACATCAACAGCTCTGGCAGACATGTCGACCTTCCTTCTTCCTCCGGAGCTTTCAGGTGTTTGGACAGAAATGATAAATGATGACGCTCTCCTGTCAGACTCACACACACACACACACACACACACACACACACACACACACACACACACACACACACACACACACACAATCTAAAAATCAATACAACACTCACCTGGCAAAGAGTGTGTTGTGTCGTTTTTCCTACTTCCTGTTTCCTGCGTCTACTTCCTGAGTCTGGTTAAGTTCAGTACTAAAGGTCAGGGAGAGGTTAAAATAGTGTTTTTGACTCTTTAGTCTCACGCCACGTCAAGGCAGAGTCCACGTGGAGGTAAAAAACTAAAACCCTTGCAGGGAGAGAGTCTGCATTATTGATGGAGGGAAGGACAGCGCCTGCAGCGGGGACACGTATTCCCCGAGCATCAGCATTCGAGGAGCGACGCTCGGCAGGAAATTCAGCGTGAGGTGGACGACGGCAAAAAGAAAAGAAGAAAAGCACAAATAGTTCAACTAGTTTTGTTTATTATTTTTAATGAGTTTGGTTGTTGTTGCCTTCTGTAAAGCACACTGGGAATAGGATTGTATGAAATGTGCTACACAAATAAATTTGAGTTATAACACTCAGAACTTTTTTAATGTTTCTGAGCAGTGTGTGTGTGTGTGTGTGTGTGTGTGTGTGTGTTTGTTGTAATGCAGGTCACAAGTTGTTGTAATTTCTGGTGTATTCGCTGCCAAGCTCTGGCCGTTCGCCGCGCTGCTTTCGGCTCCGTTCCTGTCAGAAAGACGAATCACTCGGCTGATTTCCGAGCGGCGCTCCTCCAACGGGACACGAGTCATTTAGGAAACAAATTGGCCCGATTACTTTCCAGATTGCAGCTGAAGTGTCTCTCCGTCATGTCGAGGCTGAGGAGACGACGTCGGGGGGGTTTTTTATTTTAAATAACGCCACCTGCATGTTGAACACTTCCTCCCCTCCTTCCTTCACATTAAATACACGCAGCGGTTTCTTCGAGGTGTTCTCGTGTTTACAGGACGATGACGTCAGCTCTCATCATCCTGTGGGATTAACAGTCATTTCTTAGCGTTTATTAATCAGTGCTTTTATTGAATGTATTTACGGCCTGTTTCTCAGCCTGCTTGTTAGTCTGACTGTCCAGCAGTCATCGTGTTCTTGCTCCTGCACGATCCGCTCATGTTCATCGTTTAGAGTAAATCTGGCTGCACACGGGAGACACATTTCAAATGTTAACATGGACGACCACGGAGATGAGGACAGATTAACTTGTTTGTAACGTCACGGTTCAGGACCTGCTGCGTATATAATCAGACGTGCAGACGTGTGTTTGCACGAGACACTCATGAGATGAGAAGACTGATGATGTGCAGCTTCACACAACCTGCAGAGCGAACTGTGTTTCCTCAGTCAGGCTGATTTGAGATCCCAGTCGTCCTCGGGATGAGACAGCATTTCCAGCATGGAGACCGCCATCCATAGGACTCCAGCGCCCCCTGCAGGAACACATGAGGGACGTCACTCAGGCTTCTTCCTTTAAAGGTCCCATATTCTGCACTTTTTAGGGTTCATATATTTCATTTGTGTCTATTAAAGTGCTAACGTTCATAATGTTTGATGTCTGTTTTCATGCATGCAGCGTCTCTCATCTGCACGGTTGAATCCCCCACGATCAGCGTCCCCCATGTGGGCCTCGTCTGATCTGATTGGTCGGCCGTTCCGCTCTGTTGTAATTGGCCATTCGCTCAGCACGGATGTCACATGGGCGTGCAGCACGTGAGCTTGGTCTTGCAACAGCGAGCCAATCGGCATCAATCAGGGACACCGCAGTGGCAAAAGACCAAACGCTACACGAAGCTACTAGCTAACACGAGGACGTAGGAGAAGACTGACAGAGCATCTAAAACCAGAACAAGAAGAATATGGACCTTTAAAATGAAGTTCAGACTTTCACTTTTACCGAACTCCACAGACGGCGAGGAGCGGCCTTAAAGCAGGACGTGCAGAGCTTCATGCTGTTTACAGTAAGTCATTAAAACTTCATCGGACGTGTTAGCTAAGTGTGTGTGTGTGTGTGTGTGTGTGAGTGTGTGTGTGTCTAAATGTCACCTCCAGCCGCTCACGCGTGTGAGGCTGTTTACTGACCCCGCAGGCTTCACACACTCCATCAGCAGCCAGCACACTTACAACTCAATTTGTTCTCATTATAATCAGCGCTAAACTCTGTCAGAATTAATTTCCTGTGCCGAGCGTACGCCACTGAGCTCGCTGTTCGTGACCTTAGCGTTTCCCATGCCAGGGGAGGCGATCGAGGCGAGACCCCCCTGCTGAGCGGCGGCACAGGCTTCTGAAGCCTGCACGGCGTTCGGCGCACGCAGCGCTCTTGTCCCCTCAGGCTGCACAGACTAGCATCCAGGCGCTGGAGGGGACGCGGAGATGTCTTCAGCTAGCTCACAGAGACGCACGTTTGTCTCATCAGGCTTCCTGTCTCGGCCTCCGTCCTGTCAACAAGCTTCATGTTCTCCACGTGTGCGTCCTGACTCACTCCTGTTTCTGGTGTGTTTCAGTTTGATGGTGTCACACGGTGTCAGCAGCCCTGCAGCTTCTCTCTCTCACACACACACACACACACACACACACACACACACTTTCTCTTTTTCAGTTTCTGCATGCTGCACGCGTGAGTTAGAAGATGCAGCATGTAATCTGCTCAAGAAGGAGAGACGCAGAGTCGAGTGTGTTCACAGAGACCATCCGTGTTTTAGATATTTAATGATGTGTGTGTTAGGATAATGATGGAAGAGGACGTGGTCAGCTGGCTGGTCATGGATGAGGGAGACGATCGTGGCTGCTGTGAAAATGTCTTCAGAGTGCACTGACATCAGGTCGTGTTTCAGCTCCTTCAGTCGAAGATCGGAGGTTTCTGTTCCGACAATAAAAGCAGAAAAGTCAACAGGCTGCGCTCTGAACAGTTTCTGGGAATCAATAATGTAGAAAAGCTGCTGCGGCGACAAATACACCAAATCACAGCCTCTCACTTCCCCGTGACGCCTGGAGCCATCAGACTTCATGAAAACATCATGAGCTCATATCCTGGTGGGGGGGTTTGGGGTTTTGTGGGGGGGGGGGGGGGGGGGGTTAAACCACTCGCTTGGATGTCAGAGATGTTTCCAGCCCTCAGACTCCAACAGATTACGGTCTTCCAGAGGATCATCAGTCGGATGAAAGATGAATGCTGCCTCAGCGTTGGACGTCAGAGACTGGATGTGGGAAAAAAACATCTTTTTAAGGCAGATCTAAAGATGTTTCAGTGGAATCACGCCGTCGCTCTTAAAGTTAAACAACCAAGCAATGCACTCGTAATCACTCAATATTTACTTTGGAGATGAAGAAGAAATCCGCTCTCGGTGAGTCTTGTCCACGAGTGAGGGTAGCTCGACGTATCTGCAACACAAATGCAAAACATTGCACCCGTCCTCTTCTGCTTGTTATCACAGATTTACTTAACAACCATTTGATTTGTGCATCTTTATTAAAGAAATAAAAAATAAAGTGGAGAGAGTCCCAGATTAACCTCATAGCCACAGTTTGAGAGTGAACGTTCTCCTGTTTGTTTGGCGTTGGCCTCCTTCGCCGCTCGGGCTCGTCCGCCTCGGTGGACTTTGTGAAAACCAGACCACGACTGAACCGGCCTTATTGGACGCTGCTCTTTGGAGTCTGCCCTTGATTCATCGATGCAAACTGCAGATGGGTATTTCCTTCGTCACATTAGTTTGTCTTTTGATTTACGTGCTGCAGTTGCAGATCATATTTTCAGTCAGAAACCGGCACAGGATAATAAGAGAGCGAGAAAACATCTGTGACGGATGCCGAGTCGTAATGTGAGATGTTTTTTTTCTTCCTTCTCTTGAAGGACGTTTTCTTTTTGCAGCTCAGACGTTTCAAAATGACAGTTATTTTATCTGCTGCTGCTGCGCTGAGTGTTCACTCACCAACAGCAGCTCCTCTCTCTGCTCTTCAAATATTTCTCATGTTTTCAGTTCTTGCAAACAAAAAAACATATTTTTTTTCCCTTCACTTTTATTCTCCTGTCTGCGTGCTCATTATCCGCAGCTGTCGAAGGTTTCCTGTCCGTGGCGTTCTGCGCGTCTCGCCAGTGATTTAATTCAAACTTCGTGTTTTTATTCAGACTTGAAGGAGACAGACGTCAAAATGTTTCAAAGGATAGTTTGTGACCTGAATTTACCAAAACTGAAGTCGAAAAATATCGACTTCGAAGGTCACATGATCTCCTCTTCTTCAGGTGAAATCAGTGTCCTCGCTCCTCTTCATCATGTGTGTGAAGTGTGTTGTTGTAAATCCACTCTGATCCTGTATTTGATCATGTCTATAAACCCCTCTATTTCAGCCCTGCTCAGAACAGGCTGTTTCTGTGTCTGTAGCTTTAAATATGTAAATGAGCTGTGTCTGACCACGCCCCCTCTCTGGAAGGGCTCGGGTGTACTCGCTGCTTTCTGGCTCCATGTCCTATTGTTTACGGTGAGAAGGCAGACTCAGAGGGCAGAACAAACACCTAGCTGTGGGAGTGTCACCCACCTGGGGGAGGGGCTACTGCCCTTTGTGATGTCATGAAGGGAACATCTCCAAACGGCCTGTTTGAGCAGGCAGAAGACGGAGAGGATGGACTTTTCTCATCAGTGGGACAAACAGAGTTAGAGAAACATGGAGGAGATGATTTGATGTAATTTGTGACCTTTTGTTCAGACGCTCCTTTACTTCCTGCGATCAGATTTACAAAACGAAAAACAAACCCCATAATTATCCAAAAGGCAACAGAGACGGTTTATTCATCGATCGTTTTTCTTGTACGAGTGTGAGAAGATAAAAACAGACAGTCAGTGGCAGAGCTCTGAACATTGCAAATGTCTCTCTCACTATTTTGAGACGCTTAATGGAGCTGTGTGTCAGTGAGCTGACATTCAGTTTGGGAACAGTGTGTGTGTGTGTGTGTGTGTGTGTGTGTGTGTGGTGTTTAATGACTCACTGTGAAGCAGACTGAGCTGCAGCTTGAGGAGATGCACGGTGTGATGACACAGTTTGTTTCAGTGTTTAACTTGTTCAAACTATGATCACGTCTGTGACACCTTCTGGTTCGGACGATGACATCATCATGACATCACGAAGAGCTGCAGGATCGGGTCAGGTTCTGTCCGGCCCCGTTTGCCCTCCTCGTGCTTTAAATCTATAAATCATAACTCATTGAATTAGTCTTCAGTAGAAGCAGCAGACAGCACCGAGCCGCTGATTACACGAACGCCGCCATTTTGACCACGTGGAGTGGAAGGTAAGCGTTGTAAAACCTCAAACAGAGTTGTGTTTTTACAGAGACGCCACAGCCTACAGGAAGAACTGTTTCATAGTTCCAGGAACTGTTGGAACCTTCTTTCTTTTTTTAAATTCATTTCACACGGCAGGAACTATTTCAGCTGTCAGAGCGCCGTTTACAGGAAGCATGGCGGCGTGAATGTCGTTCTCGGGGGAAATCCCCAGTGGATAGTTCCTCTTAAAAAAAGTCCCCAGAATCCAGCTACGATTGATGTTGCTTTAAGTGCTTGGATGCACCTACTGTGTGTGTGTGTGTGTGTGTGTGTGTGTGTGTGTGTGTGTGTGTGTGTGTGTGTGTGTGTGTGTGACAGAAACGTCCCTCTCTGTGTTTGTGATCAAACTTTCATTAAGCCTCAGGACGAGCGCACACTTTCCTCTCCAGCTGAAAACTCAGACTTTTATAAACACGGGGGAAGTCGTCACAGCGGCGGCTATTTAATGAATCATGACAGACATTAGTGAAGAGACGCCGTGGAGGTCAAACCTACCGGGAGCGTTCTCCAGCGTGCACAGAATTCACCGCGCTCAACCTTTTTGTATGAAGCGAAACAACAACAGATAACATTCAGAGTCGGCCTGAGAGAGGAGCTTAAATCTCCTGCGTTCCTTTTAACCACAGACTGCATGAAGAACCGGACGGAGCCTCTACCTGCATTCCCTCTGACGGCCACCAGGGGGAGATTTTAGTTCTTGGAACAAAAACTAAGATTGCAAGAAATCTTTATTAAAATGTGATTGAACTCCTCAGTAAATGACTTCCTGGTGATCATTGATTTCGATTTTGTGGTGGGGTGGGGGGGTGGGGGGGCGTGTCCAGAGGGGCCAAATCCCTCTGGACACGCCCCCCCGTCTGGCAGCAGAAGCGTAGACAGTGACAGATATGAAGCTCGTCTACAAACTCCTGGGTGATGATTTAGTACGAACTCTCTCGGGGACAAGTAAAGTTTTTTTGTTTGTTTACAGATCATGTTGTTATTATGTGAGTCCTCCCTGCGTTAGCTGCAGACAAACATCTGCTGCCTCTGTTACAAGCTGTCAATCAAAGCCCGGGGCGTTTGGGTGCATCAGACTATTCTTAGAGCTCAAACTCTGCCGACGGGATGAACGGATGACTCACATCGCGTCGTGCAATCAACAGCACGTCGAAGCCGTCTTTCAAAAACATGCAACATCATCCCCACCTCGCTTTTTTTTAAATTTAGGGTGCTCCACATTCTGAGACGGTCACTCTCTTCTCCATCACCACCTTTTTTATGGCCACATGATAAGAGGGCGGAGCTTAAACAACGACATCTACTAGAACAGCTGTGGTTCGCACAGGTGCGTCCTTTTTAGTGAGTTCACTGTGCATCAGCTGAGCTCACCTGGGGATCGAACAGCTGGGAGTGCATTCAGGCTTTGCTCCCTGACGAGGAGTGAAGATCCCGTTAACGTGATTTGATTGGTTTGCCAAAAGGGACATTAAAGAACGCAGATTTATTTATATATTTTTTTATCTTCAGCTAAAAACTTCTAGAGAAACGTGTGGTGCAGCAGCAGATACAAACGATGGTTTTGCTGGCTGGTCTGCATCACTTCTTCCACCTGTTGCCGACATGTCTTTGATCTGCATCGCTGCCTGTCATCCTCCTGTCTTACTGCATTCACAGATTTTAATCTCTGGGTTTATTTCAGTCAACATTCGAAAGCGTCCTCTGCGGAGCCTGCTCTCTGCGCTCCGTGTCATCTGACCTTTGTCTTCATTCTTTTTTCGGGACTCGTGGTTTCCCATTAGCAGGACGTGGCCGGGTCCCAACTTGGCACCGAAGCTCATTCTCTCTGACAGAGTTATTCTAAAGGGGGGGCAACGGCGGGCTAATTGGAGCTGTGCTATTTTCATCGGAGGCAGCTCGAGCTAGTGTTGGCCTTTCATCAGACGCAGGATCTGATGTCTGCTGAGGAGAGAGTGTGTCAGGATCCCCGTGAAGCGGAGGAGGGGGCGCACGCTGTTTTTAGAGGTGATAAGGAGTTCAGGACCTGCTGCCGTCTCACAGTTATTGAAAGGATCACTTGAAATCCAGATCTGGGTCGGGCGAGGTCCAAAGAATCAGTAACTCAGTCCTCAGAAGTATAACTGTGTATAACAGCTTCACTGTTAATAACTAAAATAAACCCTGCAGGATGAATACTGTAAAATGACTTTACAGTAGTGTGATGTAAATCAGAAGTATATTTCTGTATTTTAAATATTCTGTAACATTACTTCAACTTATCACAGTTTACGATGGAGATTTAGCATTTTACACATCTGTTATAATATCAGTGCATCTGAGAGAACGACGTCATTATACTGGAGGTTATAAACACGACAATTCCTCAAACATGCTTTATTGGGATTAGCAAAATAAACAATGCAAACTTATGTCAACGTGAATGCTGCTAATGATGTCAAATCGATAGATAGATAGATAGATAGATAGATAGATAGATAGATAGATACTTTATTGATCCCGAGGGAAATTCAGGAAACAACAACAAAAAAACTCTGATGTGATTTTGAGAAGGAAACTTTTAACTATGTAATAATAAATAAATATAATATATATTAATAATAATAATAATATAAATTACTATTAAATTATAATGATGATGATAATAATAATAATAATAATAAAATAATAATAATTATAATAATAATAATAATAATAATAATAATAATGGTGATGATAATAATAATAATAATAAAATTATGATAATAATAATTATTAAAATAATATTATTATTAATAATAATGATAATAATAATAATAAAAATAATAATATCCGCTCACTCTGACTTACTTTTGGAAAAATACTCAGACTCACTGGGTTATCCGGAGTTTTCTGACAGTGTTATAGGATTAGGACTTTAGCTGAAGTTTTAAATTGGTTCCTTTTAGGTAGTTATTGAAAAATAAATGTTGCTGTTACACGCACAGGGAAGCAGATTTAAGATAAAAGTTCTCCCCTGCTCTGCCCTCTGCCTCTGAGGATGATGGCATATTTGCCAAAATGTCTGACTTTCCCCCCTAAATGATATCAGGATTAGTTCCTGCAGAGTCACTCAGAAGTCAAGGCTCCTGCGGCTGATCCCCGAGCTGATGTGAGATCAGAATATCAGAATGATAGACGCCTCAAACGCAGTGACTCACCGCCGCGTGTCATCGCCATCTCCTTGGATGTGAGCGGCTGATGTGTTTATATAAAGCTCGGGATGGGCGGAGTAATGAGGGGAAACGGGAGCCGGGAGACGAAGGATTATTGGATGAAAATGGAACCTTCATATCTCGGCTCTGCTTCTCGAGCTATCTTTCTGTCAGGGCTGTCACTCTCTCTCTCTCTCACTCTCTCTCTCTCTCTCTCTCTCTCCCACGCACTCTAAGTGAATCACTCGCTGCCATCAGGCCGACATGTGGAGGACTTGCACTGCAGGATAATCGGGCTCATTTGAGGTCCGATTCCTCGCACCTAACGACAGCAAGGTGGTTCTGGACTGGAGGTGAATCTAAACTGTTTATCCTCTCAGGGTAAACACGGGTGACTGTTTCCCTGAAGGTGGAGTCAGTAGAAACGTTGACTGTTTATGCACCAATACGCCAAGTCGCATTCCTTGTAAGTGTAAATGTACTCCGCAATAAAATTCAGATTCTGAACAACATTCAAACGTGGCCCCTCCTCCTCCTGAAGCTCCGCCCCCTGCAGCAGCCCCCTTCTGCTTGTAGCTACACTGCGAGCTAACGCATGCTAGCACAAGCTAACCACCGTTGTGTGTCAGCTTCCTGTCCAACAGGAAGTAGACCAGCTCCACGTTCAGCCTGGTTGTAGAAGCAGCTTTCTCCTCTCGCTGTTTCTCATCACTCTGATTAGATTTTCTCTTCTTTGCTGCTACGTCCACGTCCGTCATATTCACCGCTTTGAATCTCCTCCAATCACTGAGCTGTATCCACTCCTGAACTCACCTGCCGCGCTCTCATTGGCTGGAGGAAACCCACCAGCTCCGCCCACAAACGTCCCGAGTCAACCAGAACAAATGAGAAGAGTCAAATCCAGTCAGAGGACAGAGTCTCTGCAGACACAGTCAGACATGTACGGAGGCCCAGAAGGGACAAAAGAGCAGCTTCACTTTTATAATTCTGCAAACTGACGTTTGGCATTCAGCCGTCTGTTCCACCCTGACAGGATGCACGCTGCTGCCCCTCTGTAACGTCACAACACAGGCTGTTTGGTTCATGTTTCATTTCTCCTTACAACCAAACTGCCCCTCCTCGTCTCTGCAGGGAGGGAGTTCAGTCCTCTCGGGAGCTGAGGCCCTTAAGAGCGAGAGCGACACACTTCCCCTGCAGCTGAGCTAATAGGACATGCCATCATAATGCTGCAGCTTTCTGTGTGTGTGTGTGTGTGTGTGTGTGTGTGTGTGAACGCTCCATATGACCTCAGCCAGCCCTGCTTTTATTCCTCCTCCCTGAGTGTCTACGTCTGTCGGCTTCTCCTCTCCTCCGAGGACACTTCCAGCACCGCAGCCAGACTAAACTGCGCTTCAGAGGAGGATAAACCACATATCAGTCATTAGAGCATCGGATAAGAGCGGTCGCACATCCTGGAGTTAGTGTGTGTGTGTGTGTGTGTGTGTGTGTGTGTGACATGGACGCCTGCGAGGAGCTGCATCACCGAGGCCCAATTTGACACAAATCCACCGAGCTTTGCATCAAAGCCGGAGCCATTTCCAAGCAGTCTCCCCTTCAAAGTCTCCCAAAATGGGGAGGCAGCTCCAGGGCTGCTTTTTTTTTTTTTTTTTTTTTTAGAGTCGGGATGCAGGCTCAGATCCACTCACCCCCCCCCCCCCCCCCCCCTCTCCCCCTCCCCCGTCTCGATGATGACAAACCTCAGAGCGTTGAATCATCCCCTGACTTTCTCTTGACCCCCACCATGTAATCACCAACACCTCATTATTTACAAAGAGAGGCGGATTGAACCTCCTCCTCCTTTTTCTTGTTTTCCATCAGGTGGTTTTTTAAAACGGCGTGGGAGCAGCTGAAGATAAAGTGTGTATTTTATGTTTCTCTATGCGCGCTAACTTCAGCGCTTCACTCGCTCCTCCGACTCGGGGAAGGTAACTGGATGGAGATTAATGATGCATCTCATTATGTTCGCTTTGCTGTGGTCGCTCTGTGCTTATTTAAACCGCTCCATTTTCTCATTATACCAGAAGAAACAAGTGTTAATCAAATAGTGGTTGTGAGTAATTAAATGCCAGCCTCTTTGCTAAGAGGCTGCGGCTGCAGATATTTCTGCTTTTTTGTTTCTGAGAATCTCATTTGAATGTAACGGAGAGAATCTGTGTTTTCAGGATATGTTCAATGAATGCGTTCCCAGCGGGGTTGTTTAGGATGGACCTCGACAGAAATACTGCTCCCTAGGTTTAGTCTGTATTCCTCTCATGTGAGTCCAGCTCTCTCTCTCTCTCTCTCTCAGGAGGCTGATTTACAGGCCGGAGCTGCAGACTTTTAAAGCATCATGACCGGAGAGTCTGAGAGCAAACCAGGTCGACTAACTCTGATTTATTCATGTTCTAAAAAAGCATGCTACATTATTGAAATGCAAACGATGAGGAGGAGTAGTGATAATTATTTGGGTCATCTTCTCAACGGGGGGGGGGGGCCGCGATCAGCTGTGCACACGTCACAGGAGAACTACGAGATCGAAAACCTGCAGACAACATGTCTGTTTTTTCACCTCATGCTAATGAAGTGATGAAAAATAAGATTGTGTTTTATTTTGAAATGCTCTGGGCGTTTCCTTGGCTCACTTCCTGTCCGGGATGACTCCGTACAGCTAACCTGCAGCGTAGCGCGCTGCTCACACGCTCTGGAGACGGACCGCGGCGCAGAGCTAACGGTGACGTAGTGCTAACGGTGACGTAGTGCTAACGGTGGCGTAGTGCTAACGGTGGCGTAGTGCTAACGGTGACGTAGTGCTAACGGTGGCGTAGTGCTAACGGTGATGTAGTGCTAACGGTGGCGTAGTGCTAACGGTGACGTAGTGCTAACGGTGGCGTAGTGCTAACGGTGATGTAGTGCGCGGCGCTAACAGAGAATGTGGAAATTGAGCGTTAGCTTCATCCTCAGTCTTTGTGTGTAATAGTTCAGAAACAACATGCTGTCATACCAAACTAAATATTACATATATCGACCAAACAGCTCGATGCACGCTTACAACCACGAGTCAAAACTGTCACCGACAGCGTCACCGACGACGCCGTCAACAAAAAAAACAACAACAGCGAGTCTGATCGGTCCGCTCAGATAATTAAAGAACATAAAGGAGGGAACGTCAGTGAAATATGATCCCATCGTCTCATGTTCACTTTGTTTCTTTACAGCCGTCATACTTCCCTCCATCTCAGTCACCTTCAGTCTGCAACGCACACACACACACACACACACACACACACACACACACACACAAACACACACACACACACGCTCGTCCATTAACCTAATAGCTGTCCGTCCTCGCTCTCTAATTGGATTTCGCTCACGTCGCTGTGAGGAGATTTACAGGTGCTCAGACATGCATTGTAATCAGGACTCTGTCGTCAGGAAGTAATTCATAAAAAAAACCCACACACACACACACACACACACACACACACACACACACACACACTCAGGCAAACAGTGAGAGGAGGAGGAAGAGAGGAAGAGGTGGTAAACAGAAGAAGAAGAACGATATGACGAGTCGAGCTAATGCAGCGACAGGACTTTCTCTTTCAGGAGTTCGACGCTGCTTCAGAGAGTTTGTCCTTTACGTTCCTGCAGGGGGCGCTGGAGTCCCCCATGTGTTCCAGCAGGGGGCGCTGGAGTCCCCCGTGTGTCCCTGCAGGGGGCACTGGAGTCCCCCGTGTGTCCCTGCAGGGGGCGCTGGAGTCCCCCGTGTGTTCCAGCAGGGGGCGCTGGAGTCCCCCGTGTGTCCCTGCAGGGGGCGCTGGAGTCCCCGTGTGTTCCAGCAGGGGGGGCTGGAGTCCCCCATGTGTCCCTGCAGGGGGCGCTGGAGTCCCCGTGTGTTCCAGCAGGGGGGGCTGGAGTCCCCCGTGTGTCCCTGCAGGGGGCGCTGGAGTCCCCCGTGTGTTCCTGCAGGGGGCGCTGGAGTCCCTGTGTGTCCCTGCAGGGGGCGCTGGAGTCCCCCGTGTGTTCCTGCAGGGGGCGCTGGAGTCCCCCTTGTGTCCCTGCAGGGGGCGCTGGAGTCCCATGGATGGCGGTCTCCGTGCTGGAAACGCTGTCTCAGGCTAACTTTGAGTCAAGCTAACGACAGGCTGAGAGCTGAGGCGGGTTTGAAGCCTCCTGACAAACCGTTACACGGCGCCCACCTGTCAATCAGCTCAGCTACACGCCTTATTGTGAATCACTCTGATCCTTCATCCAATCAAAACTGCTGAGTCATCAAAACATTCCCCCCGTACAGTGTGTGTGGATGGAGACATGAGCTAATCACACCTATTTGGTTTTTTGAAGCAGGCTGTAAACATGTTCATGTCTGCTGTAAAAACAGGCTGTTTGAATGGGTGTGTATGTGACTTCCTGTGCTGCTGCAGCCTGCCTCTAGTGGACACTCCAGGAACTGCAGGATGTTACACTTCAGCATCGGCTTCATTAGTCAACACTGGAGGTTACTGCTTGGTAATCACAAACAAAAGGCATTCTGGGAAGGAGAGGAAGGAGTCGAGCTGTGACGAGACGGCGTGTAAAACAAACAAAGGCGCACCTTGTTTAGAAGATCTCTTCTCTGGTGATAAATAAACTGAAGTGTGGGAGGTGACTCGAGGTGCACTGATCTGTTCTTTACGATTCTGGAGATGTCCTTTGTGTGAGTGTGTGTGTGTGTGTGTGTGTGTGTGTGTGTGTGTGTTTTCTCTCCTGGTGCACAGGTGAGGGCATTCTGCCAGTGAGGCTCCAGTGATCTGACAGTTCGCATTAAATCACTCTGAAGAGTGTGTGTGTGTGTGTGTGTGTGTGTGTGTGTGTGTGTGTGCAATCCAGTCTGTTGCTCACCAGACCTCGTGACTCCTTAACTGTCAGGATGAGGCTCGTTCACTACAGTCAGCCTCTCTCTCTCTCTGTCTCTCTCTCTCCCTCTCTCTCTCCCTCCCTCTCTGTCTCTCTCTCTGTCTCTCTCTCCCTCTGTCTCTCTCTCTCTCTCTGTCTCTCTCTCTCTCTCTCCCTCTCTCTCTCTCTCTCTGTCTCTCTCTCTCTCTCTCTCTCTCCCTCCCTCTCTGTCTCTCTCTCTCCCTCCCTCTCTGCCTCTCTCTCTCTTTCTCTCTCTCCCTCTGCCTCTCTCTCTCTTTCTCTCTCTCCCTCTCTCTCTCTCTCTCTGTCTCTCTCTCTCCCTCTCTCTCTCTCTCTCCTCTCTCTCTCTCTCTCTCTCTCTCTCTCTCTCTCTCTCTCTCTCTGTCTCAGGCCGGTGGAGTCCTGCAGCAGTTTTAATCGAAGGGAACAAGTCAGCAGTGAATGAGCGCTGAAGCTTTCCCTCCTCGCCGCCTGTGAGCTGATTTCATTGGTCAGCTGTTTATCTAACCTGTGAACGTCCTGCATCCCCAGCAGGTCCCTGAACGCACCTAACGGTCGCAACAAAGACGATCCGAGTCACGTAATATACTGCATTAAGAGTTCAGACATTACAACCCTGCCTGTGCCACACACACACACACACACACACACACACACACACACACACACACTCCTGCAAACAACAGCATAAGAGGAAGAGTCCAATCCTGCAGACACGAGCTGGACTGTCCGTTAATGACTGCAGGACTCAGAGATGGAGAGTGTTCGGTGTCTCTCCTCGTCTTGCCTGTGACTTTTCCCCCCGAGGTCCAAGAAGCCGGACTTCTACCGCCAAGTGTGACTTCATTAAATTCATCCAAAACTTTCTTCGCAGCTCAGCCAGCGGCCACACGCTCCAGCCGAGTCTGACCAAACGAAAACACGTTTGCAGACTTAAAGAATTGTTTTCAAATCGAATCCTCCAAATATTCTGTCTTAAGCTCCGCCTCCTGAGCCCTATAGAGACATCTGTATCCATAGATGTCGACATATCTCACTGGTTGCTCCTTTAAGTGTGGGAGGACTGTTTTTAGGACACATCAGAAGTATTTTTCCGTTTCCATCTTTTTTTGAAAAGTGCTCTGAGTGTTGTTTTTTTTTTATTCTTGGAGTCGGGGACTCATCTGCTTCCCGGGATCCCAATTGGCTCTGAATTATTGAAAGGACGAGTACTTTGGGCGAGAAACAGACGGAAGTCGGTTTACTTTTCTTGGGGAAAACATGTTTTCTTTAAAACGACACACACACACACACACACACACACACACACACACACATAGAGACGAACTCTCCACCTGAGAGAGTTTCCAAATGTGTTGTGAAGCGGAGCGCTCATGCAGAAGGCTGCACCGGTCGACCTCGTCCTCCTTCTGTCCACCCTCTGCTTCACTAAACCAGGTCCAGCGGAGGCCGGTACCTTTACATAAGCCAACAACAGGCGCAGTGTTCCCCTCTTAAACCTCTCTGGCCTCTTCCTCTTCACTCTCACCGCCGCCGCCTCTCTGAAAGCCCTCTCTTTGTCCCACCGGTGTTTTATCTGCTGCAGCACGCTCGGGTCCTGGAGGTGGTGTGAACGCAGCGACTTTGTCCTGAACATAAAGATGACAATCGGCCTCCTGGGAGGGAGACAGAAGAAGAGGAAGAGGAGGGTAAAGCGCTGCGGTCGGACTTTACATGGAGACGGATGATCGCCTGGAAACCTTTCAGGAGTTTATAACGCTCCTTCTGGCCGTTAAACGGGAACATTAGAGGCTTTAAAAGCTGCTCTCGTAAACAGCCCCATCAACGCTCGCCGTGTGTGATGAGGAAGCTGTCATCGATCAGTGTTTGAACGCAGCGCCACATCGGGAGGAAGAGGAGGAGGAGGAGCAGGTTCCATCTTTATTAGTCTGAGATCGTTAAAGCTCCTTTGAGATGGAAAACTGTCCGATCACGAACGCCCTGAGTTTGCCGTCATCTTCTCCTTCGAGTGTCGTGGTTAAAACTTCCAGCCGTGATGTTTGTCGACGAGCGTTGAAGAATTTTACACTTTAATATCTAAACCGGAGAAATCCTTCATCTTGTGTCTTGTTTGTTGTTGCCGTGGGAACACCGGATGTCACGTCAGAAGCCGCTGAGCTGCTGCTGAACGCTGCACGTGCCGCCGTGGATAAAACGTCACGTAAAGGCGTGGCACAGGTGGCCTAGCGGTGGGTGTGTTTGTCCCATGTACCGAGGTGAGCGGCTCCTCCTCCCTTTGGGAGAGCAGCAGAGGGAATCACTCCCATGATTCCCCACCAGCTTCGACGTCATCTCTTGTTGTTGTTTTGATTGAGAGCCCCCTGGTGGTGGAACTTACACACTGCGCCTTTAAAGACCGAGTGTTCGATGTCTGGAGATTCTTGCGTAATCGCCTCCTTTTGTGTCTGTCGCAGATTAAAGGGGCGCTCGCTTCACTCAGCTTGAACACTCGTGGTCGTGTCTGACACGAGACGAGACACGAATCATGCAAAGTCCTCGCCACCTTCTCACGAAAGTACCTGACGTGAGTGACGGAGCGTTTTGTGTAACCATGGCGATCACCGCGTCATACTTGAGCGGCTTCACGTGCGCTTGAAGTTAAAGTGCACACTTCCTGTTGGTGCAGAGTGATGCTAACGGCTCGCTCAGTGAGCTGCGTGCGGCGTGCTGCTTGGTTTTTAACGCCTTCGTCGTGGCGTGATCCGTCAGCTGTGTACAAGGTGAGACGGTGAGTTTCATCCCAAACACGACTTGTGGTCGGTGCGTCTGAGAGCGTGTGGGAGGAGTCAGGTCTCATCTGTATGATTCACTGCCTTTAGACTACACAGGAAACACGCAGAGTTCTTGGAGAGCGCTCGGGGGAGTCTGGAGGGGGATTTATCTGCCAGAGTGCGTCTTCTGAAGTCCTCGCCGGATGGTCGAGCAGCAGCCGACCCCCCCCCCCCCCTCCCGCCCCCCCACCTGCCCCCCCCCGCCCCCCCACCTGCCCCCCCCCCCCCCCCCCCCCCCGCCTCCCTCCCTCCGCACCTCTCTGACGTCAGATATGGAGAAAGCTTTGTTTCACAGTTTCTCTTAACTTTCCAGAAATGAAACGTTCACACCTCGCTCTCTCCACGGGAGAGGTGAGAGAGAGAGAGAGAGGGGCGAGAGAGAGAGAGAGAGAGAAGGAGCCAGGGTTGAACAACAGTTCTGATTTCTGTGTGAAAAGCTGAGTGCAGCAGATTAGTTTACGCTCTCACAGAGACACCAGGACGCGTCAGACGGGAAGTCACACAGTTTGAAGCCGTTTTTACAGTCTTGCACGTTTATTGCCTCGACGCGGTGATGAGTCAACACGCTGACTCATTAACATCATCAGCGCCGAGGTCGATTGGCAGGAAGTGAGCTCGTTGATTTGCATATGAGATAAAAAAGAAAAGGTGGATTCACACAAGGAGCTCAGTGAGCTTGTCCTTAAAGTGGTTCGTTCGATCAGTGTGAACACAAACGTATCACGAGTACTCGACATCTGAGGGCTCAGCAGTAAACTTCCTCTGCTTGTGTTTCTTAAAAATCTTTTTTTTTAGAGAAACTTAAAAAGAAATCACATCCTACACTGTATATCTTTGTTTGTTTTGTTTTTTTTAACCCCCTTTACTTCCTCCTGCACCTCTCAAGAACAAACATGTACAGATCAGTGCAAACATCTGGATCAATCAACCTTCACCCCCCCCCCCCCCCCCCTTCAATGAAGGTCAAACACGCCACACACTGTCCTTAGCTTGCAGGCAGCATCCCGAGCTTTGATGGTCTTTAGGTTGGCCCCGTGCATTGGGGCCACAGACCGTTTCATCAGAACAGTTTCAAGCAGAGAGTTGGCCCAGTGTTGCCTCCTCAACGCCAACATTTTTTTTTTTTTGTTGCTACAGTGAAACCAGCCCATAAAATGCACCTCTGCTGCAAAGACAGAGTCATCATGAAGAAGAAGCAGAGCTGGAGATCTCAGCTTCAAGCGTGTATGAATCTAAATCTTATATCTTGCAGCTTGCAGACGTGACCTCAGTCGCTCTGTCACCACCACCGAGTGAAGGAGGAGAATTGATTCTGGCAGCGGGTCACTTGGGAAATGACTGACAGTCTTGTTTAAACCTCAGAGTGCTTTTCACTGTCCCGCTCTTTGTTTTTCATGAAACATTTTAAATGTCACATCGGGAGATCCCGACGAAGTTAACCATCAAACAATCAACACGACTCCAGAAGCTTTTTTATTATTCAAATACAGCGAGTGGCGCGTGGATTGAACGTGCCTGAGATGTGTTTTAATGTCAGTGTGGATTGTTGCTGCACGGCTGCACCGACCCGGAGACGAGCTGTCTGGATAATTCAGACTGATGTATGAGATGGTGTGACAGGAGGAGAACACAGACTACACAGAGCATGCCTGTTCCTAACCACAGGACATGACTGTCTGTAATATTTACCTTCTGAGGTGAAGCAGGTTAAAGGACCAATCAGAGAGCTGCTCTCCTCCTGTGTGATCATGAAGGAAACCTGCTGTGTTGAAGCTTCTCTGACAACAATGCAGCAGCCAGTATGTCCTCCTTCTAACTTTAGATTCTGCTCCTGAATGCTCTGGATCTGATTGGACCAGAGAAGGTAGGCGGGGCTTTGAAGGCCGTTTTGGACGCCCCTGGGTTTGCCAGATATGAGAGCAGTTATCAGGTGAACAGGTGTTGCAGCGATGGAAGCGGGCAGTGGAACTGCTTCAGATAGAAGTGATTGTACCCGAGCTAAAAAGCCTCTGCATGTTTCTAATAAGCTCCAGCAGCAGAAAGCTGCTCAAACTAGGATCAATGTTGGAGATGAAACATGGAGAGAGGTTAGAACGCAGAAAGCTTTACAGAGCCATGCAGAGCTGGCTAAACACTGAAGCTACAGTGTCCACCACATGCAGAGCTGGCTAAACACTGAAGCTACAGTGTCCACCACATGCAGAGCTGGCTAAACACTGAAGCTACAGTGTCCACCACATGCAGAGCTGGCTAAACACTGAAGCTACAGTGTCCACCACATGCAGAGCTGGCTATACACTGAAGCTACAGTGTCCACCACATGCAGAGCTGGCTAAACACTGAAGCTACAGTGTCCACCACATGCAGAGCTGGCTAAACACTGAAGCTACAGTGTCCACCACATGCAGAGCTGGCTGAACACTGAAGCTACAGTGTCCACCACATGCAGAGCTGTGTGAGAGGAGGGGGGGAGACAGCTCTCTGTTTAGACTGCAGTACTCAGTTTAACCACTAGGGGGCAGAGCTACAGACTGCTCCTTTAATCTGCAGCTGTGAAGGTAAATTAATAACAGACTGAGGATCTGTGTGTGTAAATAAACTCTAAAGTGATTTTAGCTGATTAATCCGCCTCATAAAGCTCTCTCATCGGCTGAATGCTTCCATTATTGTTTCATTTGTTGTCGTCTGTAAGTGTTCCTCGTAGAGGGTCACTGCTTCCTGTTTCATCTCACGCACGCTGCGTTTTAAGGTGATGAATACACGGCAAGGTACATTAAGCCTCATCATCTCCACTGTTACTGCAATGAGCAGGTTTAAGCTCCTCTGTAGCGAATCAGGCGAGCCTTCGTACCCTGAATAAAGATTTTAAATGTCGTAATCAGATTTGATTCCCTGCTCAGTTCTTCCATATGTTGCTCTCCTGCTTGTGTCCTCGCCTCCAGATAAGCTCTGCTCTTGAATCAGCCCTCCGGTGTCCTCGAGCGCAGCTTCCTGCCATCATTTGCGTAACCTCGGGGCCTCTTTAGCTCCGGGATGAAGAGCTCTCAGCGCGTGTCCAAACCGCCCTCCGACAGCTGGGATGGAGAGAAAACAGCCCGCCTGTGAGGGTCTGCAGGAGCGTGGAGAGTAAACAACACCAGCAGAGAAATGAAAAATCAGGATCTGTGCGACGTGTCGAGTGTGGAGCCGCGTGAGAGGAGTCGGAGATGGACAGGAAGGAGTCGAGGGAGGGCATTAATGAGGGAGCGAGGAGGAGCACTTCGCTCTGAGAGGAGATTAAAGTGGGCGGAGGAGTAAAGACGATCGCGAGTCTGTTTTATTTTGAAATTCACCGAACGTTTCCTTCTCCCACTTCCTGTCTGGGTTGTGAGATTATGGTCTGGCATGACGCGGACGTGCAGGCGACGTTGAAATCGACTCACAGCATGTTTGAAAGGGAGGCTGGCGGCGCCCGCTGTGGGAACACAACATGGGCGGAGCTAATGGGCGTGTGTCAGTTAGAAGTCATTATACTCTGTTGCTTCGTACGCCACTTTTTTATGTGATGTCTTATTCAACGTCGCTTCAGGAGCTGGATCCTGGATTCGCTGCGGTTGAAGAGCGTAGAAAATATGTGATGCGACCCGAGAAAGGGATTATGGGAAACGATAATCGATCAACGATGTTCTCACAGTGGAGGGGACGACAGAGACAAACGACCCCGTGGTGTCTCTGAGCGGCAGGCTGATGTTTTATTAATAAAAAGGCCTCAGCTCATTATTCTTTCTCGTGTATCTGTGTGAAACCTTTCGCTCCTCACCTTCCCGCCCGAGGAAGGAAACAATAATCAGGACAGGAAGCCGCGTTATCGAGGCTCGCTGCTTCATTCACGTCCTCTCGCTGAGTGGAGAAATGCAATTTATTCAGCTGGCTGAGGAGCGCGGAGGCTTATCTGAGCGGCGGAATAAAAGGGAATTAACAGCAGAGACACTCGGGAGTCCTGCAGGGACTCGGACTTCTCTCCCTGCGTCGCTGCAGCCGTCTGTAAGGCAGAAATAATCTCTCGTCTTTTATGGGAAGTTTCCTTTAAGTGATGTCATGACCACTTCTTCATTCAACTCTGAAGTTATTCACCAATTAAAACGCTCGAGAGGGAGAGAGAGAAGTCAAGCTGAGGTCATGTTGCCTCCCGACGCTCCCATCCTCTGCAGCTCGTGTGTTTATATCTGCACCTTGTTTTCTAAATGCAAATGTTCCTTCTGTAAATACGTGACGCTGCTCTTTTATCCTGCACGACATCGAGCTCATGCAACCAAATGTCCTTCTTATCTGTCCTGTAAAGTTCAAATTTGAGTGACATTAAAGGAAGTCCAAACAGAAGCAGAGACGGCGCTGCACGATCATCCGCCGGTGTGTTTGAATCCAGGACGACCGCTCAGACGGTCAAGGTGTGCCGACCCTTCGTCTCTCCACGAGTAAATCTGAATCTCCAGAATGAATCCCAGAAGAATGAGAAATCACGACTCCCGTTTAGCTCTTCTTTGGGTTGTTTTGTGCGGCTCAGTGTTGGAGCTGTACGCCTGTCAGTCAGCTCGCTCTGAGCGTTATTAGAGCGCGGCACGATGTCCGTCATGTCGAGAAGAACCCACAAGAAACAACATTCGTTTTTCTTTGGCTGTTTTTTCAAATGCAGCATTTATGACAGTTTGAGTTTCTGAATCCTGACGTCGTCCTGCTGTTACAGTGTACTGTGCAGTCTGTGCTTTCATGTGTGTGTGTGTGTGTGTGTGTGTGTGTGTGTGTGTGTGTGTGTGTGGAGAAACCACCTGTTGCCTTCCCCTGTGCCAAATCCTCCCCTCTCCTGTCAGCTCGTCTCAGCCTGTTCCAGCCTCCGCCGAGGCGCCGAGGCCGACCTCAGACACGGATGAACAGATCACCAGCGGCTCAGATCTAAACCGCTCCGTCGTCTCTCAGTGATTAAGGTTTTCCACCAGCTTAAAATCCACTCATGAGAACCAGCACTTTACTGTTTCAGTCCTGATGGACGCCAGGATGCAGTGTTTGTAACGCCTCAGAGACCAGAACACGTGGGACGGATAAAAACACTTCTCTGGTCTTGGATCTTTAAGTTCGGTCGACTGATGACCTTGAAAATAAAATCTGTGTTGGGAGAACGGACGTTTGCAAGTTTGGACTTCACACAAACGATGCCATCGATCCCGTCCAAAAAGTGAGGCGAAGAAATTGGTTTTACTTTTTATATAAAAAAACGGACGTTATGTGGATGATCTTTGCAGGACACCAGGAGACACGTTGACCCCCACGTCCTCTGTGCACGCCACGGTTCGACTCCACCACGCGGCACACGTCCTGCTCTACTGGATCAGCAGAAGACGGAGTCCAGCGACACTTCAACTCAACATGAAGTACAGCCGCTCTTCTTCTTTAGGTCATCACCCAAATCTGGCCGATTTCTCGATCGATCCAAAGAGACTCCGATCACGTTTTATTCTGTTTAAACCACCGAGCCAACATGGCACAGGTGTGCATGGATGGTTATCTCCCAGCATGCTGAGAATGACACAGCAGAGTATAATGATTACTAAGCTGTTTTCCTCTGGCAGAACTTTCCTTTGTTCCTTCAAAGAAGTTTAATCCGCAGTGACTTCCTTCCTTCCTTCCTTCCTTCCTTCCTTCCTTTGCAGACCGAACAATGCCGACTAATCTCATAAATGCCTCTTACCTCCTCTCTCACCCGAGATCACAGAGGTGAATGGAGAGTGGAGCTGGAGAAAAAGGGGCCTTAATGAACTCTACAGTTTCCTTTTGGTTGGATTAGAGTCGACGTTTGAGAAAAGGAACAATAAAAGGCTGAAGTGCTTCCCTGTCTTTGATACTCAAACATCTTTCCACACGAGCAGCTGTGGGAACAAGATATTCAAGTTTGGGAGAAGCATCCAGATCCCGCCGAGCAAGGTGAAGAAACTTCTCAGAGATACGCCCCGAAATCCTGCAGAGAAGATTCAACCATCAGGCAAAGAGAAGAAGAAAGCATGGCAACCAATCGTAGACCATCTCACTGTGGAGGAGACGATCGGACGCATGCTCCCTGGATACGACGGATTTTGAAGCAGCAGAAGCCTTTCAGAGTACGGCCCATTAGTGTTCACGCAGATCTGATTAACGGGACTTCAGGGTCAATAAACTCGGATCCCCCCGGAGAGGAAACATCCTGGGAAGCATCTTCATACCAGGACGGAAACTTCAAGCTTCCCTTCTGAAAACTGTCCCAACTAAATGTCATTTCAAAAGGTTTTTTTTCCTTCCTTTGCTTGAAGACGTTTCACCTTTTGACCCTTTAGTGGTGAAAAAAAAAACGTGGTTTTCTGAAAAGAGGCTTTTTCAAAAAAAAAGAAAGCTAAATATATTCATTTCTGCGGCCGTCTCACACTCCAATTAACCGCCTAAAAGCCTCGCAGACGAAAGTGCACCGTTTGAATAATTGATCAGAATCCTTGAGTTTGGGAGATTTCGTGTCCGTGACCAGCGGTCGTGCAACACGTGGACGAGTGTGTGGTTGGTCCTGTTCATGCATCAGCTGATTAAAACATGACGACTTTGTAAAGAGTGTTTAAGTTCTTACTTTCCCTCCTGTTGTTTCCCTGTGTGTGTGTGTGTGTGTGTGTGTGTGTGTGTGTGTGTGTGTGTGTGTGTGTGTTTTATACATTCTTCTGTGTTGCCTGTTTTACTCGTGTTCATGTTTCCTAGTTTGTTGTTTCGTGTTTCTTCGTTCAGTCTTCAGTGTTGTCTTGTTTCCCTCCTCTGTCCTGATTGGCCTGATTGTCTTCACCTGTCTCGTTAGTCTCACCTGTGTCTGATTGTCCCTCCTATCTGCTTCACCCTTCACCCAGTGAAAACATGACGGGCTGAAGGAAAGGTGTTAGGAGAGTTCATGAAGGATTTAGGAAAAGGCGATCATGTTGTTTTGACAGTCCGATCACATTTCCACAGTTTTCTATACTAAAGGAGTTTTATAAAGGAAGCAATGAGACATGCTTCCTTTACTTTTAGAGAATTAAAATTGTACTGCACGTATCTCCTCACACTGTCCACCGTCCTAACCAATAAAGGCTGAAAAAGCCCACAAATAAAACCTTAAAAAAAAAGGAAAAAAGGGGAGTGAAAGGTCGTGTCATCATGTTCCCTGTTCCTCGTCGCTCCCTGCATTTTTCCGTCTTTTAGATTATTTTTTTTCCAGATTTCTTATTTAATTTTTTGTTTGCCTTTTTGTTAAAATAAATCATTTAATTTCCTCCTTTGTTTTTCAACCTGCTCCGTGACAATCAGAGCAGGACATTAACCACGGCTAGCTCCACTGAAACACTCGTTATTGCCCCAAAAAGTGTTTTCCAGTAATCAGAGCTGGTTGTTATTTAAAGATGTCCACAGGTGTGCGACTCCACCGTGTTCGTGCTGCAGATGTGTCTTATGGCGAGGAAAGGTCACCACGTGGGTGAACGCTGCAGTTAATCACATGTTCCTCTAATCGCCTCGTGGCACAAACCCTCATCAAAGTAATCATCGGCCGTGTTCCCGCCTCTTTGTCGGAGTTAATATGTAACCTTGAATATCTTGAACTATGAGCGTCGAGTCCTCGAGCTGCTCCTGACCTTTTCTCTCTTCTCGCTCACGACCTGTGAGGCAGAAAGAGTCACATTATTCCAAAAAAAAAAATATCCCTCCGAGCTGCTCTCAGTGACCTTTTCCTCCTTTCAGTGATTGATTCTCATTGGAGCTGTGCAGAGAAGTCGCTCTTAAAGGGCCAGTTCAGTGTTTTTGAGCTACGAGATCCTGCAGGATTCAAGCGCTGTCGAAAAATGAAGCCAATGCAGAAGTGCAAACTCCTGCAGTTCCTCGAGTGTCCACTAGAGGCTGGCTCCAGGAACCCTGCAGGTGAAATACACAACACAGGCAATTAAAAAAAAAGCTGCTCGCAATTTGGGAGTTGCAGAACGTCAGGTACTCGAAATAAGCCTGAAATTACGTTTCTTCTGCTGCAAACACAGATTGACATCGACCATCGACTCGACATTAAATCCTGTCTTAATTTAACCATCAGGAAGAAGAATCGATCCGCTCTCACACAGCGAAGTCTGCGTCAGAAGAAAACCATTTAAAAGGGCCTCGATGGAGCGGCGCGTGCTGTAAGAGTGGAGTAATTTCATGCTCCACTTTGTCCCGAGCGTTACGTCCTGTCATACGGCGTGTGGAGGAGCCGACGGAGCCTGTCATTAGAGGGGGAAATTCACGCCAATATGTCGTCCTTTTTGCAGATCAGTGTTTTTTTTCAAAACGTCCGGGGATGAAGGACGTCAGAGGAGCCGCATGAACCTGTGAGAAGACAGGAGCAGAAAGGCTGAGTCAGCGTGTTTCCTGGAGGTGTGATCATCAAAAATCAAAGGGGGCGGAAGAGCCAGATCACCTGGCTGAAGGTTTGAGGGGCCGTCTGCACCGAGGATCCTGAGGAAGCTAACAGAGGCGAGAGCTCGGGAGCTCCCAGGGAAACATGTGGCTCATGTGATTGCGTAACCTGCGTGTAAAGAGTTCAGTCACTACTTCCTGGATCTTCCCTGCTCACTGCGACGATGAATACATCTGCGTTGAGAAGACTCACTTCTTCTTCTTCCTCCTCTTCTCTCTCCCATTATTTCTGTGACTGGCGTGAGCGAAGGAGTGAGCTCACGACTTTGATGTTCAATGAAGCGCTCCACTTCAAAGTTCCTCGCTGCAGGATTAGCCGAGGAAGGAGATTACTGTAATTGGGGACTGTAGAGGTGGAACAAAAGGTTCTCCTCTCTCTGTCAGGGAGGTAGTACAGTGAACACACACACACACACACACACACAGAGTGACAGTGGAGGATGTTAGAGGGGAAAACTCCTTCATTAACCCAGCGGTTTTATAAATAGCAACACTCACATTTCATCCGTTTCTGGATGAGTAGAGAGCTTCCTGTCTGTCCAGATCTCCGTCCCTGCTGCACGTTGGAGCTTTCATGTGACTGTAGGTGAATCTGCAGAACGACGACTCTGTGCTCCGACATCCATAAGATCAACATGACTCTGTGGTTTTAACCATTGCCTCGACTTTGGGTACAAAGAAAACTCTGGAAGCTTCTTCAGACCTCAGTGCATGTAAGCCGGGCGTTCACTGTAAGATTTCAGCCTGATCAGGACGATCGGAGTCGACTAACTTTGAAGCCTGGCCGAGTTTCAGATCACAGAGAACTACAAGATCACAGAGAACTACAAGATCACAGAGAACTACAAGATCACAGGAGAACTACAAGATCACAGGAAGAACTACGAGATCACAGGAAGAACTACAAGATCACAGAGAACTACAAGATCACAGAGAACTACAAGATCACAGAAGAACTACAAGATCACAGAAGAACTACAAGATCACATGAGAACTACAAGATCACAGAGAACTACAAGATCACAGAGAACTACAAGATCACAGAGAACTACAAGATCACAGGAAGACCTACAAGATCACAGAGAACTACAAGATCACAGAAGAACTACAAGATCACAGAGAACTACAAGATCACAGGACGAACTACAAGATCACAGAGAACTACAAGATCACAGAGAACTACAAGATCACAGAGAACTACAAGATCACAGAAGAACTACAAGATCACAGAGAACTACAAGATCACAGGAAGAACTACAAGATCACAGAGAACTACAAGATCACAGAGAACTACAAGATCACAGAGAACTACAAGATCACAGGAAGAACTACAAGATCACAGAGAACTACAAGATCACAGAGAACTACAAGATCACAGAGAACTACAAAATCACAGGAGAACTACAAGTTCACAGAGAACTACAAAATCACAGGAAGAACTATCCTGTTGGATCGACTCGGTCCAGTTAGACGTGAGTCCTGCAGGATCCACTGAGGCATGACAGACGCTCCCGACCAGCTGGAGGATTTTCTGGCATGTTTGGAACAGTTTTGCTCGTGCCAGCGGTGCACGCTCTCCCCCTCCGGCTCGGTTTCTTCGTCAGCGCTGCAGCTTTTCCTGTAAACACTGTTAGTGTGACAACATGAGGTGAACACTCACTGAGGCCTTCATTAACCTGACTTAATCACTGCTGCTGGGAAACAGGAGGAGGAGCAGGCAGTGACATCACATCTACTATGCATCAGCGTAGTCATGGATAAGAGAATTATCTCCTCGTTACTGCTCCGTTTTTGAGACGCCTCTTCCTGTTTGTTCAGCGAGCTGTCGGAGCGATAAATGGGTAACGATTTCTAATTGTCAGAGATTATGGGCAGAGCCGGCGGATGAGCTCCTAAGTGATTTTGTGCTGCTCGGCTTCTCCCCAATGGACTGTTCATGTGTAAATGTTCACATGGTGAGACAGAGAGGCAGGTACACATCGGAATCATCTGGCATCACTCGCTGAAGCAGAGAAGAGGAGGTGATTCAATAAACACAGTGATGGAGATGACAGTCATCACAGAACCTTATTGATCCCGAGCTGGTCTATAAGGATGAGATGACGCTCTGACTCATGCAGCAAAGCTTTAAAGCTGAGGGGAAGTTTGTCAGGTGCTGCAGCGATGGAAGCGGGCAGTGGAACTGCTTCAGATAGAAGTGATTGTAGCCGAGCTAAAAAGCCTCTGCATGTTTCTAATAAGCTCCAGCAGCAGAAAGCTGCTCAAACTAGGATCAATGTTGGAGATGAAACATGGAGAGAGGTTAGAACGCAGAAAGCTTTACAGACCCATGCAGAGCTGGCTAAACACTGAAGCTACAGTGTCTCTACATGCAGAGCTGGCTAAACACTGAAGCTACAGTGTCCACCACATGCAGAGCTGGCTAAACACTGAAGCTACAGTGTCCACCACATGCAGAGCTGGCTAAACACTGAAGCTACAGTGTCCACCACATGCAGAGCTGGCTAAACACTGAAGCTACAGTGTCCACCACATGCAGAGCTGGCTAAACACTGAAGCTACAGTGTCCACCACATGCAGAGCTGGCTAAACACTGAAGCTACAGTGTCCACCACATGCTGACCTGTGTGAGAGGAGGGGCGGAGCCAGCTCTCTGTGATGATTATAGTTTAGACTGCAGTACTCATTTTACTTAGTTATATAACGTTATATACTGCTCCTTTGAGTTATATTTTTATAGTTAGTAATTATTATTATAAGTGTGAAATATAACTTTAAAATATCTGGCTTCATGTTCATGTTACTTTTAGATTTCTAGGTCTAATTTGTGTCTTAATTAGAGAGAGAGGAGAGAGAGTTGGAAATTTGGGCGAGATAGAGTGTGTAAAAGAAGCGACAGGTTTGTAATGCCTGTATAGCTGTTTCTCTCTCTCTCTCTCTCTCTCTCTTATCTGCAACAAGACTCATTTATTGTCTCATCTCATGAAATCTACATAAACTTGAGCTCAGAGTGCAAATAGGAAAGAGTCGGAGGCGAGCGCCCCTCTCTCTGCTGTCACAGGTGACTGGCAGAAGCGTATTCAGGTGTAATGACCGGGTTGGGGGAGATGCATCCTTTAAGGACGGCTGGTTATTGAGGTGTGACAGTAACACGGTCTTAACACCTGCCGGCTTCAGTAGAATCACTTAGTGAAGCTGTTTCACGGCTGCCTGTGATCCTGGTGTGTGTGTGTGTGTGTGTGTGTAGTGCAGAGGGAGATTTCCCTCCAAGCCTGTTTGAGATTCATAGCTTTAGAATTGGACTCTGAAGTGCAAGTCGGACACTTTTTTTTTTTAAGCAGGCACAAATTCTGGCTCCTGTCAGCCGTTTATTCTCTGGAGACGCAGTTAAAAGTTCGGGCATCTCGAGACGGCCACGAACACAACACAAGCCGAGGAGGGCGGAGAATAAACAGCCTCTTTGATCCCTCAGAACCAATCAGAAACCACCCAGCTCGTGCGGTTTTATTCTGGCACAGCGACAGTTAATTTGGAAATCTTACATTCAACTTTGAACTTTTTTCTGACATTTTTCTGAGGAGGAGCTGATTTTTCAAAACTAGACGAGTTAATATATTTCCGTCTTTTTATTCAGCAAGTCACTAAAAGCAGAAATACAGACGCCTGCAGATAGCCTGCTAGCAAAACGATCTGCTGGCAACGTTGCCATGGTAACAGCGAGCTCCACCAGTCAGCGATGTCGCAGTGACGCTCGAGGATTGCGGGTTCTTTGCTCTTCAAACTGAGGTTGCTTTCACACCAACAGGAGGATAAACCATCGTTTCACACTCGTGTAGCTCGTGCTACAAGACTCTGGTCTTGGGTCTGTCGTGGGCTCGGAGCTCTCTGGTCTCGGGTCTGTCTTGGTCTCGGAGCACTCTGGTCTTGGGTCTGTCTTGGTCTCGGAGATCTCTGGTCTCGGGTCTGGTCTTGTTCCTGGAGCTCTCTGGTCTCAGGTCTGTCTTGGTCTCGGAGCTCTCTGGTCTTGGGTCTCTCTATGTCCCGCAGCTCTCTGGTCTAAGGTCCGTCTTGGTCTCAGGTCTGGTCTTTGGTCTCAGAGCTCTCTGGTCTTGGGTCTGGTCTTGGTCTCTGAGCTCTCTGGTCTCAGGTCTGGTCTTGGTCCTGGAGCTCTCTGCTCTCGGGTCTGGTCTTGGTCCCGGAGCTCTCTGCTCTCGGGTCTGGTCTTGGTCCCGGAGCTCTCTGGTCTCGGGTCTGGTCTTTTTGTCCAGACAGCTGCTGCTCTCGGGTCTGAACGCCGACGTTCATAAATCAGCGAAACACTTCTGACTGAGCTGAAATCAATTTGAGTAGTGAAAGCCACTTCTTCTTCTTCTTCTTCTTCTTCTTCTTCTTCTTCTTCTTCTTCTTTTCTGTTCTGCTGTGAAATATGACTGCTAACTGACCGAGCACGCGTCTATGGAGGCACTTTATTTTGGGCCTCAGTCAGATTAATTTCATCCTGTCCTGACCTCTCGGCGTGTGGGAAGCTGCTGATGGATTCCTGCTTCCTCACAAACACTGACACACTCTGTGCCTCGCTCCGCCTGCAGCCCACGAGCGCCGTGCCAGATGCACGCCGCGCACGCCGCGCACTCCTGCCGTGCATCTTTACAGAAAAACACTGCAAGATTCCCATCTCGCCTCAGCTCTGTTTTTTATTACTTCTCCTCATTTTTTTTATGTTTTTTTACTGGCCTCCAACTGTGTTTGTGTGTGTGCGTGTGTGTGTGTGTGTGTGTGTGTGTGTGTGTGTGTGTGTGTGTGTGTGTGTGTGTGTGTGTGTGCGTGTGTGTGTGTGTCGGCAGCGTGGGTCTGATTTAACCGAGTGGACTCTGAAGATGCAGAGCAGCTGATGTGAAAGCAGCTTCAGCACACGCTGATATTAACCACGACGGATGGAAAATGAGCTATTGATTTTGGAAATGATCGTCTATGATTCGCCGAGCAAAGTTCAATGAAAGTTGAGCGTGGAGGTCAGCGGAAGGGCGGCGAGCGGAGCTGAGAGGAAACACGGGCGCTCTGATCGAACCTTTGAAATGTTGTTTCCAAACAGGGATAATGATCGCGGCGTTTTCACACCTTTAGATCGTTTGCTCTGGTCTGAATCATGGACCAGTTGGCTCCATTGTTGCATAATTACCTGACGCCAGAGGAGAGATGCTCTCTGATTGGTCAGAATCTCTTGTGGTAAAACTCGGAAGTAGACAAAGATTTGCTGACTCCTGATTGGCTGCTGCTCCAACAGGCTCCACAGGTCAACCGACAGGAACCGTGAAACGCTTCCTTGACGTTGAAATCCGGGGCGGCGTGCCTCAACCCGGGATTTTAAATGCAGCCAAACCCGACGCATGTTCGTGAGCACGGCGGGGAACATCGTGGTCAGCTGCGCTCTGAGGACGCAGCCTGTGCGTGATGACGGACGAGGGTCGCCGTGGAGACCAGACCGGACTTCCTCAGTTTCTTCTCATCGGAAAAGACGACGTGTGTCAGAGAAGATTTATGAAGAGACAAACTGTCCTCCAGTGACAGCTGATTGGTTCTGGGAAACAGTTTCTTCTGTCTTCACTCCAACTGGACAGATTTCCCGCACACACACACACACACACACACACACACACACACACACACACACACACACACACACACACACACACACACACACACACACACGAAGCAGCTCGCTGTGATTGGCCGCCACTTCTCGGACGACAAACAGAAATCCTGGAAGTGCCGGGAGATTAACTTTCAACATGTGAACATTATGCTGCCTTGTGTCCTTAATTCCTCTCCCAGTGTTTGAAATCAAACAATAAAGCTTGTAAGATTTGCAAATCGCTGACAGAGCGTCGCTTCACTGTTATTTTTGGATGATTGGTTTATCATTTATTTATGATTCTGTAAAAAAAAAACTCCTGGCTTCTTGGAAAATGGAGTAATTTGGGTTTTAGAAGTCGGGTTTTTATTGTGCGTGTGTGTGTGTGTGTGTGTGTGTGTGTGGGGGGGGGGGGTGGGGGATAAAGATGGAAAAGAACAGGAGGAGGATTTTAACCCTTTAGTGGCCAAAAAACAAAATCTAATGAATCTGACAGAAAAGAGTCTGTTGGTAACGTGCTGATGCAGCCGAGGTTTACTCCAGGTCATAAATTAATAAATCAATTAATTGACATTTAACACGAGATGTAACTGATCATGTGATGCATCAAGCGCCGCTCTCACACTCTCTCCATCATCGGACTCCGAATGTTGACTCACAGTGATTCTTCCTTTTTTTAAACTACAATCTAAAGCTCTCCGGCCAAAAAGAACAAAAAAAAAAAAAAGAAAAAAAAAAAAAACGCCGCTCCAGGCCACCGTAACCATGGCAACTAGTGTAGCCAGAATCCATCAGCGGTAACCATGGCGTCCCTCCGGCTCATCCTCCAACCAGAAATCGAAAAGTTTCCGGCTCTCTCTTAACAACCTGAATGTATGTGTGTCAGTGTCCGTCTTCCTCCTCCTCCTCCTCCTCCTCCTCCTCCTCTGACTCTCTCCTCCTCCTCCTCCTCCTCCTCCTCCTCCTCCTCCTCTGACTCTCTCACGCTCTCTCTGTCCACTTCTCCTCCTCTCTCCTCCTTTACTTCCCCATCCGCCTCCTCCTCCTCCTCTTTCTCCTTCTCATCGCCTCCAATTCCTCCTACTTTTTCTCCCTTTACTGTTATCCCTCCTCCTCCTTTCCTCCTCCTCCTTTCCTTTTCCTCTCCTCCTCCTTTCCTCCTCCTCCTTTCCTTTTCCTCTCCTCCCCCTCTCCTCTCCTCTCCTCGTTCCTGCTGTAAAACAACACCATTGATTTATTATTTTACTAACTCTCGGCTCTGATGAACATTTCACGTCGCTCTGCTGATTGATCAGCGGTGTTTACTGCTGGAGAGAGATGATGAATGAAAAGAGAACCCATGGAGAATAAAAACAAAGGAGCTGCAGACTCCAGCTCCTGCACATGTCCGTGCAGGGTCAAAGGTCATGACCTCCAGAATGATATGATGCTTAGCAGCCAGTTTAACCTAAAACAGCCAGTGGATCCTGTGGAAACTAAGAAGCCTCAATTTTCATCCTGTTTTCACTTTGATGTTTCTTCTCTTTTCATATTTATTCTCATCGATGAATCAACTCGCTTGCCGTCTTACAGACGTCGCCTCTCTGCGTCCGAGTCTTCCACGGGTTCGTTTTGTTTGAATGAGCTCAACTAAAAAGTCTGGAAGTCGAAAAAGCTCTGTCCAGCGACAGGTGGCGTTCTGTGAGTGGACTGAGTGTGTGTGTGTGTGTGTGTGTGTGTGTGGAGCGGTTGGTTTGACGGTGTTGTGAGTAGACACTTCTGTCTCTTCCATTTCAGTTTTGAATCCTGGCTGGCTGATGGCGTTCGGCCGGCGTCCTGGCTGTAAACCGGCCTCTGATGAGCTGGCTGAAGAGAGAGAGAGAGGCCGCGCCACGTTTAGAGCTCGGGAATCAGGATGGAGGAAAGCCAGCCTCTTCCAATCCCTCTTCTGATACAGCGACACCTGAGCTCGGGCTCCCACAGAAACAAGCTGCTCGGCTCAGATTTCAGATAAGAAGGTGCTCTGACGACAATGCTGCTTCTTGATTGGTTCAAACTTCAAGGAGCTTCCTGTTTTTACAGATGTGTGTTTTCCTGGTCTGCGTATGTCTTCTTCTTCTGATATAAAACTGTAGTGAGCAATGCATTGTGGGATTCTCACCCTGAACCAACAGGACGAAGGCCTTAAACAGGATCATGATGTTTTTGAGAAAGTGGGCGTGGCCTATCCTACATGTTTCCGTGTTGTGCTCAGCTGAACTTTAAGCTCGAGTTAAAAAAACAACTTGAACGTGCTCCGTTTGACTCAGGGCCTCGAGCTGTGTTTTTGTCACGGGTTTTTTAGCGCCCCCTGTGGACACATTATGGGAGCTGAAGTTAGAGAACATAAACCAGATTTGGTGTCTTTAAAAGTCTGGATGAAGATCAGCTAATCTAAAAAGTGGACAAAGGTGCGATGAGTGAGCTGAGCTGGGGAAGCTAAATAATCCCATCCTGCTGCAGCCTCTGCCGAGGAGGCGTTCGCTGCACTGACAGTGTGTGCTGCTTTTTGTGTTAATAGGAGAAGAAGGAAAGCAGCAGAGTCGCTCCTGGCTCAGCGCTCAGCGGTGACTGACAGGAGTTTGGGTAGAAGAGTTTCAATTAGCGTCTCCCCGGAGGAGGACGGAGAGCGCTCATCTGCAGCGCGGAGCGCAGGAACCTGCCAGCACGCGCGCGCTCAAGTCTCCAGGTCCGACACGGGGAAAAAAGACTGCTTCTGTTTTTACTCATTTATGATTCACAGACACGTCTCCACATCGTGTCTCTGTGTGCCAAGTCGCTCCCCCGTAGCTGTTGATGCTTTTTAAAACTCTGGAAGGTTTCCAAAAAGCATTTTCTTACATACTGTATATGTTTCATTCTCTTCACATTCTGGCAGCGATCGTGAATTAAATGGACGAGGAATCTTTGGCTGCCTCGTCTCGTGTGATCGTTCAGCTCCTGCTTTCTCTGCATGCATACTGACTGTTTCTTCTGCAGTGATGTCGGCCGCTGTGGCTCAGCGGGTCCGATCCCCAGCTCTTTTAGCTACATGAGCGTGGGGGATGACGTGCGGCGAAGGGACGAGGTCAGAGGTCATTTCCTCTGCTCATCAGTGTGTGTCGTCCTGTAAACCTTTACTGTACGTACAGCTGCTCACGGCTCCGCTGTGCTCACGCGTCAAAGAGCATGCTCACACGGATAAGCTAAGCTAAGCTAAGCTAAGCTACGCTACGCTAAGGACGATCTCTCAGGAATGTGTTTTTTTAAAGGCGGTATGTTGAGGAGGGAACGTGCAATCAGCTGCTGGAAGTTTGAATCGTGTGTCCTGAAATGTCGAGCCCTGCGGTAACAGTGAAGGTCAGTGTGTGTGTGTGTGTGTGTGTGTGTGTGTGTGTGTGTGTGTGTATGTGTGTGTGTGTGTGTGTGTGTGTGTGTGTGTGTGTGTGGAGTGACTCAGCTAGTGGTCAAAGTAAGATGAAGCACATGTGTGGAGCGGGGGATGTGTGCACAAACTGGTTGAGAATAAAACGATGTTAAGGAACGAGGAGCGCTCACTGAGGTGGCGAGCACGCCACGGTAACGCCTCCTGGTTGGCTGGAGCGGCGGCTTGAGCCAAAGCGTGAGTAGTTTTAAACTTCCATGCACGCCACAGAAAGCAGCGAGAGGTGGAGAGCAGAGGAGAGTCATGGTCATTTGTGTGTGTCGTATTGTTTCCGTCCCATCATGCATTGCTGTCATGACGGCGTGCTGTCCACGACAGATCGGATTAGAGAGGCCTCCCTCCACCTGCAGCTCGCCACGTTTGGATTTAATGCCTGCTAAGTGTGATGTATAGAGTGTGTGTGTGTGTGTGTGTGTGTGTGTGTGTGTGTGTGTGTGTGTGTAGGTGTGATGGAATAAGGCAGCAGATGGAGGCAGATGGCGACTCCTACTGCTGCAGTAAAACGGCATCTCATTACAGCTCTGCCATTTTAATCTGTGACCAATAAAGAAAAAATAAAAGAAATTTAGGAGAGATAAAACCGAGCCGAGGAGAGAAGGCGGGGGCGCTGGAGGAACAGGTGGCGGCGGCGGCGGCGGTGGAGCGGCGATGACGAGTCAGCGTGGAGACGAGGCAGCTTTGGAAAGTGTTCAGGACTTTCTACGACATCGACATCCAACCGGCATTTCAAAGTTTCTCACACTCAAACACAACAAGAATTTAATCCGAGTTCATTCTTTCTTGACGTCTGTGATTGTGCTCTTAAAGGCACAGTAACATATAAAACCCACCACCAGGGGGCTCTCCGTCAAAACAACAACAAAGGAAGACATCGAGGCAGGCAGGGAATCATGGGAGTGATTCTGTCTGCTCTTCACACAGCAGCTCAGATGAAAACAAACTCTCACCCGGTTGTGGGTTCGAGTCCCAGCTCCTACAGGGGGGGGGGGGTTGTATAATCTGTTTAAACTGATTAGAATAAATGTGAGCATCAGAGAGTTCAGGCGTCTGTCAGTTGTGTCATCACACGGTACGCTGGTCGTTGATGTCAGCTCGTCACGTAACACGCAGCATGTGAGAGCAGATGGTAACCCAGATCTGCCAACGCTCGGTTTGAGTTTGGATAATCCTTTCACAGTTATTACTAAAAAAAAAAAAAAAAAAAAAAAAAAATCACACTCGAAAAGTGACCTCACCTTTAATCAAACAGGCGTTTAAAGGTACCGAGAGGCTGGCTGCAGCCGGACAGGAAGTCACATACACACCCATTCAAAAAGCCTCTTCTGGATCTTGACGCTGTTTCATCTTCAAAAACAAAAACTTTGTAACATCTTTGTCAAAGTTTGCTTCCTGGCTGACCTTCTCGCCTGACGTCCGGGGGGTTTAAAGCGGCGCCCGCGGGGCCTCGCCATCACTAAGTAATGGAGGTCGGAGCAGACTGCAGCCGTCCTCTCAGGTCTTTATTACAGCTTCACTTTGGAGAGTCACACCCGAGTAACCGTTCACCTCCGCTGCTCCGCCAGCTCAGGAAATGTCAGCGTGCCACCGCTGAGCGCACACACTTAAACATCACACACACACACACACACACACACTTAAAGCTCTGACTTTTCCGAGGGACGGATCAGGGAGCAGATAACCAAAGCAGGCGCAGGAGGGGGAAAGTGCTTCTGTTAATGGAATAAAAGGAGAATATTGGCAAACTGTCACGGCTGTGAGAAAGTGTGAGCCGAGCGTTCTGAAGCTTCGAACCGGAGCGTCGCTCTGTCTCACTGTCCCCTCCCGGCTCTCCTCCCTCTTTGTCTCCTGACTCGGAGGAGACGAGGACGAAGACAGAGAAGAGAGATCTGACTCAACACATTCATTGAAATGTTCTCAAACTCGTCCGTCATTCATTCAAACCCTGTTGACTTTGGTTTCATCCTTGAAGAAAAAGATTACATCGGAAAAGCTGAAGAGAAGCAGGAAGTTGTGGTGGGGGGGGAGGGGGATGACCTGCAGCAAAGGTCAGAGGTCGGATTGGAACCCACAACTGCTGTGATGAGGACTATGGGCCCCTCTGAATCCGTGGATGTGAAGAGGGCAGATTTGGGAGCGCAGGTGGAGAGAGGCTGGGGGGAAAACACAAACCAGGTTGGGTCGGTCCAGCACCAGAAAACCACCACAAATCCCAAGAACCCCTCTCCATCTGATCCGTTGGATTCTTTCCTATCCATCCTTCTTTTTTTATTTTCTTCTGTGTATCCGAGGTCGGGTCGCGGTGACAGCAGGCGAAGTAGGTCAACCCGGACTTCCCTCTCCGCAGCGACATTTTGCAGCTCCTCTGGGGGGGATTTCGAGGCGTTCCCAGACCAGACGGGATATATAATCCCTCCAGCGAGCTCTTTGGTTTAACCCGGGGTCTCCTCCAAAGGGAGGCGTCCAGGAGGCGTCCCAATCAGACGCAACGCAAGGCTGAGCCCGCTTTGGACCGGCGAACTCTTTTTATTTTTTTTATTAGTGATGCAAAACAGTGCAGTTCAACTGAGAGATAAATGTGACGATATGTGTGTGTCAGGATTTAAGGCAGGAAAACAAGACAAAAGGGACACAAGCAGGAACTAATAAGATGTATGTTTGTGTGTGTGTGTATGTTTGTTTGTGTGTGTGCGTCTTTATGTGTTGGGGGCAGTAAGAGGAGACGGTTTGAAATCAAAATAAAATTGATAATAAATTAAAAAAAAAATATATATATATATATAATAAATAAAATACATTAAACAACAACAACAACAAATAAATCAAGTAATAATAAAAGAACAACAGTTAATATATAATGGAAAAAATATAATGTAAAATATAAAAAAAATAATATAAATATAATGGATAAATAAATAAATACATATATATATATACTTTTTTAGACACTTAGAGATTATTTTTTAACATTTTAAGAAGGCCGCTCTTTGGCGAATGACTCATTTTTGAGAGAGCCCCAAGTGGCCAATCAGGGGAGTGCACATTTTGGCACTTGCCATATTAGCTTCTTCCCATGCCGTTACCAAACGACTTCACGTTTAGGAAACACATTCCTCAACTTTTATTACAAAAAAAAAATAAAAATCACATTTCATATTCGGTTTCACAAACTTTCTCGCTGCCAGTTTGCAGGAAACAGCAGATTCCTGCACGTGAAGCGTTCCTCATCTGTGTGCAGCCGTCGCTCCTGCTGCGGTCGGAGACTCTGGGATTAGTTGATATGCGATCATGCAATCATGGAGGAGACGGGTTTAGTGTAGCTGTGGATGCCGGAGGCAGCTGGAGCTCAGATCTCCCTGCAGACTGGCTCATGAACGAAAACACTGCACACTGTCTTCTCCAACTTCTTTCACTTTTTCTCCCCCTGAATTCTTCATGTCAGGCGTCTTTGTGCTGCATGTTGTTGAAGTGAATATTGTCCTGTTGACTCACTGTCATAGTTAGCCCATTCAATCGAGCTGGATGAAGGATGCACAAAACGCTACCTTATACAAATAATGATCGACGGATGATAGCTTTTATGCTAACCTGTTCAGGTCTTGACCCTTGAAGTTGCTTCTGTCGCCTGTAGGGGGCGCAGGTCTCTTTCTAATTTAAAGTTTAAATTGAGGTTGTCTTTTTTTGTCGGTGCAGGTATCCGGGGATAATTTTCCTCCTTTCAGAAGAAACCATTTGGTGCCAGTTTGAAACTAAACGGGATCAGACAGAGCTAATCCATCACAGAGAACACGAGCAGTCTCATCCTGCTTTCATTAGACGTCGCTCGGCACGCTGTCAATCAACGCCCAGCCCTGTGGATGGAAGAGGAGGCCTGAATCCAAATGTGCCCCCCCCCTCCCCCCTGTACACCTGTGACCTGGTGTGACTCGTCCTCCTGTCTGCAGCACATCGAGTCGTCGAGTCTGACGTCTCGTCTTTGTTTTTAAAACATGACGAAAAAAGATTCTTTGATTGATCTCTGAGCTTTTAGGAAAACTACAGCGCATTATGTTGTCTTCATTGCAATGAATTATGGGTACTTAAATCAGTCTGCTTATCAAGCTGTTTCACATCTGCACTCTTTATGTTTCTAGATTAGATAAAAAGGGATTTTCAGAAAGTACAAAGAGGAAGAAAGATAATCAAAGATGATAAAGATTTACTTTAAAAAAAGAAAAAAACAAGTCTAGGAAAATGTCTGAACTTTATTTTATGTAATAATTTTAAATGGAAGTTAAAATGTGATTAAGAGGGAGAAGGGGAAGTCTTAAATAAATGTACTTATCTTCTTATGACTCCTTTTCAAACATGTTAAACTGTTAAAATATGTTGTTGTTTTATTTTGTTTGTTTTATTTATTGCAAAAGAAAAAAGGAAACATTCTTGTTTTGTTGATTATTATTTTTCTTTTCATTATTATTATTATTATTATTTTTATTATCATTATTTTGTTGTTATTCCTTCACATGTTCAAAATAAAACAAACCAGTTTATTTCAGGAGGATTGTTCTGGATGTTCTCCTGATCTGGTCGTTCTCGCCTCACAGCTGGCGTCTGGCGAGAAATTCTCCGGCTGAAGTCAGAGTGAAAAAAAGTTTTTTTTTTTTTGTTGTTGTTAAAAGTGTAAAAGCACTTTAAGTTCCTTTTCTGGGTCACGAGGTGTCGGAGCCGAGTCCAGCTGTCACTGGGCGAGAGGCGGGGTTACACCCTGGACTGTTCTCCAGCCAATCACAGAGCTGACAGGTAGAGACAGACACTCTCACCTTTCGAGTCAGCAGGTGACCTCAGCAGCGCCCTCGCCATGCACACAGAGGCTCCTGATGACACGCGGGGATTCAAACCAGGAAGTAGCTCTGAGGGCTGCGGTCTGTTTTCAGTCCTGATTTCAGATTCTTTTGTCTGCAGCTTGTTGTGATGCTAAAACAGGTTTCCCTCAGAGGGACCAGTGTGCCAAAATTAATAACCAACAAAGCTGGCAGGGCGGTGATGTAATGCTAATATGCTAATTAGCTAATGCTATAATAACGCGTCTTAAAGGAGAACGTTCCGGAGTTTGTTTGATTGTTTATCCGACATTTTAAAACGAAACAATCGAATCAGAACAAGTCGACACGAAACGAGACGAGATGAGAAGAGACCAAATGAGTCTCCTCCAGTCTTTGTCTCAGCGTGGATCCCTGTGTGTGTGTGT